>NC_044308.2:46765768-47008268 GCF_007474595.2 Lynx canadensis
TTGGGGAGGCTGGAGAGAAACTGGAACCCTTATACATTGCTAGTGGGAATGTGAAATGGTGCAGCCACTTTGGAAAACAGTTTCGGAGTTCCTTAAAATGTTGAACAGAGTTATACGACCCAGAGATTCCACCCTTAAGTTTATACCTAAGGGAAATGAAAACCTACGGCCACACAAAAACTTGCACAAAACCTCAGAGCAACATTAATCTTGATAGCCCAAGAGTGGAAACAACCTAGCTGTCCATCAACTGATGAATGGGCAAACAAAATGGGGTGTATCCATACCATGCACTGGCTCCAAAACGAATGACGTACTGAGCCATGCTACAACATGGATGAATATTGAACAACATTATGCTAAGTGAAAGCAGCCAGTCACAAAAGCCCACATGCTGACATTTATACAACATGCCCACACTAGGCAAATCTATAGAGACAGAAAGTAGATCAGTGGTTGATTGGGGCTGAGGGTGATGAAAATGTTCCCTGAAATTGACAGTCGTGTTGGATGTACAACTCTAGGCACACACTAAAAACTACTGGATCGTGCACTTTAAACAGGTGAATCATATGTCATACAAATTATATCTCAACACAGCCAATTCAAAGAGGAACAAAAGACAAAGGAAACTTGGATGCAGAGTTGGGATGGAGGGGAGAGATGAGGGGTTTACCTCAGTGGTCTGAGGTCGGCCGAGGCACAAGTGAGAGGAAAGAGCAGGATGGAGATACCTGCCTAAATCTGGTAAAGCAAAGAACGCACTCATGCAGTCAATGCTCCTTTGTTCACCCAGAAATCTCATCAAGAACAAGACCACTGACAACCAGATCTCGCTGAACCTGAATTCAGAACTAACTGGCATCCTGACCTGCTAGATTAAGGACCCTTTGTTGTGGTGTGATGTTTAGGACTTGGTATTCTGTCTGCAAGCGGTGGAGGCACATCCTGAGTTCCGAGAACTTACTTGCAGGGAAGCCAGGCAAGTTAATCACTCGGTTTATGGCTGGCTGGCAGGGGTCTGCTCCAGTCCTAGCTTTCAGTAACAGAAACTGAGTGGGACTCCAGGGAGCCTGAATGGGTGGAGACACTTAGTCTTGTTTTGACTATCTGTAAAGTATGTTTTTCTCCTGTCTTCATAGTGTGGTAGACCATAGTATGTTTACAAATCAATTTACCTTAAGCCTCTGTTGGTAAACCTTTCCGGAACCCATCCCTGTCCCTGCCCACAAACACAGTCCCCTATGTTCTATCAAGCCCATAGGACTCAAACTTCCTTTTCCTGAAACCATACCTAATTCCCTGCATATTTCTTTGTTCAAGGCAGGTCTTACATGCAAGTTCTTCTACACGACTTCCCAGTGAAGAAAATGAAATTGGTCTAGAGGACCTCCAAAAGCCCCCCTTCCAACTCTGAACTTTGATCTATGTGTCTTTTCCAAATGCTTAAGTTTGTATCTCAGGAATGCTGGCAAAGGCAGAACTCTACTGAGCCCAGAGCTGGTAAGGACCTATGCAGAGATCACTGGAGACAAAGTACTGCTGACCTCACTGAAGTTACTGGAACCATACTAGATAAAGGACCTTGTGTTGTGTTTTGATGTTTAGGTGATTCTTTGATCTTAAGTCCTGTATGTCATAACAAGATTAGAGAGACTACTGCATCATATATAAAAGTAAAGACCACACAGTTTCTAACGATTCCTTTAGCATATCATTATCACCTATGTGATATCTATTTTAAAAGAATTGCATAAACTTGCTTTTTAATATTTTAACTACTATTTTATTCATGCAAGCAGGCATAAATAGTCAACAGAAACAAAAATTCCACAGCCACTGCAAAAGGCTGGAAACACCATACTAGGCCATCGCCACAAGGGCAAAAGTAGCAGATGTGCTATATTCTGATGTTTTTCAAGACAGATCCACCCCTTAAAATTGCACTGAGATCATTTCTTCACCTTTCAGGCAGCCAAGGTCAGAAGGTGGGTGGGTGGTATAAGGGGAACCCAACACACACACTGCTGGGGGGCAGCTAGAAACTGGTATGAGCTCCTAGGGGGGCAATTTGGTACTATCAATCAAAATTATAAAGTACATTCCCCTGTGACCCTGCAACTTCTCTTCTAGCACTTTATCCTACAGGTGTGCAAAATGACAATACAAACAGGATTATTAATTGCAGCATTATATGAGCAAAAGATTGAAATGAACTAAGTACCATCTGATGGGGCACTTGTTAAATAAGTTCTGTCAGTTCAGTGATAACCTGAGCAGCTGGAAAAATAAAGTAACAAGAAAGCAAGGAAAATGGAAGGGACAGAACAGTACACACAAGAGCAAAGTTTGTGTAAAAGGAAGGTAATGGGAGTTAAGTATGTAATTACCCGGCTACACAAGAAACTGGTAACACTGGCTGGCTGTGAGCAAGGGAGGCAGAGTTATGGAAAGGAGGAGAGGAACATATTCCCTTGCAAACCTTCTTTTAAGTCTTGATTTCTGAACAGTGGAAATTTAGGAGAGATTACATGTTTTGTTTTTTTTTTTTAATTTTTTTTTCAACGTTTTTTGTTTTTTTTTTTTTTTAATTTTTTTTTCAACGTTTTTTGTTTTTTTTTTTTTTTTAATTTTTGGGACAGAGAGAGAGACAGAGCATGAACGGGGGAGGGGCAGAGAGAGAGGGAGACACAGAATCCGAAACAGGCTCCAGGCTCTGAGCCATCCGCCCAGAGCCTGACGCGGGGCTCGAACTCCCGGACCGCGAGATCGTGACCTGGCTGAAGTCGGACGCTTAACCGACTGCGCCACCCAGGCACCCCGAGATTACATGTTTTTAAATAAATACACATTTTCTTTGAAAAGACGATCAACGGCCACAGGCACTTGGAGGACAACCACCTCCCCAGACCAGTTCTCACCTCCTCCAGCCTCTAGAAACCCTTCCACAGCACATTCACAGATACTTCTGGGCCATGGAAGACAGCAGAGCCTGGAGCCTGGGGAGCAGCTGTACAAACAGAGCACAGCGCCAACGAAATCTCCCACGCGGGCTCACATAGTTAAGAAATTCCTTTTCACCACATATAGGTGGGAGGGTGGAAAAGGCCCAGATGGCCCAGGACTTGCACTTATATGAGCATGTCTCCAAAATTTCCACCCAGCAACCTGTAGGAAGAGAAGTCCAATGTGGGCTGATGGGAGGTAGCCAAGGGGCTGCAAAGAACTCCCTTTCAAGGTTTGGGTTTTTCCATCAAAATTACCAATACAAAATTACAAGTACATTCTGCATTCGACTCCACAATATTTTTCATCCTACTCCATGTTCTCATTTTATAAGACACTGCGCCCTTGGTGTTCTGGACGAGGTACCACTTCTCCCCTGCAGCCGTTCCAAGCGCTCTCCCCCCCTCACCCACCTGGCACATGCACACAGATCTCAACCCGAGCAACACAGACATAAATCATCTCAAGAATGGAATCCTCAGTCTTAACTCTAAAAATGTGTATCTAACAGTGTAGAGGAGGGAGCAGAGGGCTCTATGGTCAGTCAACCACATCAGACTCAAACCCAGGCTATGGCTGTTTGCAGCATCTTTCGCTGGGCCTGGCCTCGTAGGGCCTTCCTTTCCTCACTTGTGAAAGGTGGATGAAGTTACCTACTTACTACACTGTTGTAAATATCTGGATAAGAGTCCTCACTACTGACATGACTACCAAGCCAACAAAACCCACACATGTTTTCCAAAGGGTAGGGCTCGGCACAGTTCATCTGCTGTGGTTCTAAATCCCCACACGTGGTTTCAAACTGCAGCCTGCACATTTTTGCCAGCTAAATATCAACCCTACATTGCTCCAAAGAGAGAGTCAAGATCCTCTAACGGTCTTTCCAGGACAACTGCACTGCACAAATTAGATGACCTCCTTCTTATTAGTCCAAGGGCAAATCAGGTTTCTTGGTTGGCTAATTCATTAAAAATTTAGCCTCATTTCCCAACTGAGGATGGTCTGCTAAGTTGATGGCAACTAAAAAAAAAATTTCCAAAACAAACAGCATGTTTCAATGTGTTAAATTGCTATATTTCCACTACTTCTAAAATAGTTGACTTTTAACCATATGCTCCAATTACTATTTAAAAGAAGAGGAGAGAATACACAACTGTATCACAAGGAAAAAAAAAAGCGCAAAATCCCAGTCTTTGCCAGGTACCACCATTCACTGCAAATACTGACTTGCTTATCAGCTGGCACATTTTCATGACTTAATGTTCACATTTAGAAATGCTCACACTGTCTCCTGGGGCCACAGGAAACTTTTATCCACAACAAGCACAAAATTCCCAAACGGTAGCAGAAAAAGCCACGCGTGAGTATTTTTTTTGACCCAAAGCTGCTGATGCACTTTCCTTGCAGGAGCACAGACACCTCGGACGGACAGGTTTGCTCCTGTTGGGTAACAAGTAGCCTAGGACAAGGCGCTCCTGGCTTGCCCTAGTACGGACCCAACGCATGGACATATCAGGCTTTACTAATTAACAAGGCCTCGGTCAGAGCCAGCTTTTGTTTCTTTTCTGTCTCCCTTTTTTGCTGAATGAGTGAAAACAGCTGAGGCATGGAGGCCAGGAGTCCAGGGAATGGAATGTTGCTTTGTCGGTTCCACGTCACTGGCCACCCCCCACCCTTGTGTTGAGGCTGCACGAGCTCAGCTGACCGGTACCCAAAGTGTCCCCTAGGTCAGGTCATCGGCTGGGAGGTTACCGCCTTTTCAACCATCACAGCTGTAGACGTCCACTTTCATTTCCACAGTGAGGACCTGGGTCACAAATAAAGAGTCCCTTTCTCACTGTGAATGTGTAGAGAACCAGGTCCCCTGCATGGGGTCCTCAGCGTCCCCCTCACCTGAACAACAGGAAACAGTTTAGGAAAAGAAACAGCATACAATGTAGTTGTAAGCCACTCACTTCATCTCTTTCCCTAGCTGGCTGGGAATTTCACTGGCCTAAAGCCTCCAAGCCAGGACTTCTCACACTGTGTTGAGCACAGGACTCACCTGGGGATCTTGTTCAATGCTCACCGTGGCTCAGGAACCCTGGAGCAGGGCCCCGACTCTCCATTTCTAACAAACTTCCAGTTGATGCCAGTGATGCTGGGCTGTGGGTCTCACTTTGAGGAGAGACTGCCCGATCTCAGGGCCTTCCTGCGGAGGCTCACAGCTCAAGTCCCAACTCTTCAAGTCCTCTGTGCTTCTTGATATGACTCCCAGTGCCTGGGATTGGGTGTCATGGGACTTGGACACTAGAGCAGGCTTTGCAGCCAGCCCACACTGTGACCTATGCAAACCTCTGACCTCTCCGAGCTCCATTCACATCATTAAAGAAAGTGTAATAGCTCTAAGTAGGTCAGAAAATTAAAAAAAAAAAAAAAAAAGCTAAGAGATAGTAGAGCTTGAAAAAGCTGACACCCTTGCACTAATGTAAAGTGATGGGGTTTCCCTTCCTCCTCTGACTCTGCCTACTTACCATTTTTGGTCACGGTGGGGTTGAGCCACGGAAAAACATCATTTTTTAAACCCCTTCTCTAAAAGCGACATCAGAACTTCCAAAACTTCTCTCACTCTATTTTCCAAATGCCAACACCGTTCTTCCCCAGCATATTTGCAGTTCAGAACTGAATCGGTCACGCAGCTGGACTGCTCAGTAAGCTGTGTCCGTCTGTGTTTTGGCAAGGGAGCAGGGCACGAGCGAGACGGAATCAATGTGGCAAAGGAAACAGCAAAGAACTGGAGGGTACTCGTTACCAAAACCCCAAATATTTCCAAGGAAGAGTTGATTCCAATGCCGAGAACAGTGGGTAGGAGATGTGGATTCTGGACCAGACTCTGCTAATAATACACCGCATGAGGACTTCGGGCAAGTCATTTAACTTTGTCTGCCTTCAGTTTGCTCCTCTGTTCATGAAATGGTCTAGCCAATTTCAGTGTCCCTGCCAGCTCTCACAGTCTGGGATTCTATAATGAACTTGAAGAAACTGGGGCAATATTCAGCAATCATGGGATTAAAGAATTCCAGAAGTTTTACTCTTTAACATCATGCTTAAATTTTCATTTTCAAATGCTGTCCCCTAATCTCAGATCCTTTTTATCAGTGTCCCTTACCTGGCATCTAGAAGTGAGGACCATATCCAAAAATGGGAAACTTCTGGCCAGTGAGCAAAACAAAGTGTCACTAACTTGCCTTAAAAGTCAGTTTAAATGTATTATGCTTACCGAAGATTCTGTTTACATCCTGGTTTGTTCACTGCTCTGGTGGTAGTTTTTCTGCTCACCAAAGCGCCTGAAACATACCCCCTTTTCGACATATTCAATTAGCCAGTTTTCCCTAAGTAACTCCATGGTTACATAGGTTAAAAACATCATTGGTTTTCTTCACCATGTCCTTGTGAAATAAATCAATATAATTCCCTTTAAGTAGTTAAGAAACCAGCAAGATTTGCTCTCTGAATGGCCTGTAATTTAGACACAGGTCCAAAACAAAAGTTATACTAATAAAACACCTCACACTTGCTTAGAGAATGCATTTTACACAGGTTCTCATTTAAGCCACAAAATAATGTTAAAAGAGATACCCAAGATAGGGATAAAAACACCTATGATAAAAATACTCTGCACCTAAATAGGTCAGGTGATTTTCCCAAGAAGCTACCTGCTCAGGCTCTGATATATGGTATGATCCTACTGAAACTAGAATGAATATAGAACATTTCTATATGAAATGTTCACAACAGGCAAATCCAGAGACAAAGAGTAGACTAGGGGTTGCCCAGGGACCAGGGAAGGAAGGAATTTGGATGTAAGGGGCTTCATTTGGGGGCGATGGACATGTTTTGGACTTGAAAAGCGGTAACGGCTACCCAACCTTATGAATACATAAACACTAAGAATTGTATACTTTAAAATACTAAAAATAGTGAATTTTATGTTAGGTGAATGTTACCTTAATAAAAACAAACAAAAAAAGCCTTGGAGTAAGCCGATCTGACTCAGCCCTGCTTGTTCATCTCTAAGCCTTGGTCTTCCTGTTGTTCTAATCATTAAGAGAGACATTGTACTGAGCCTGGAGCAGTCCTCCGGGCACAGGGTAAGAAATCAACCCATGACAGCTACATATTAAGGTTCGGTAGCCAAAAGTCACACAACCAGAAGTAGTATCCAGCTTTCAATCCCTGCCCATGACCTCTGCTACTTTCTTCTAGTTTCTTCAGAGTAGGGCAGCAGCTTCAGGAAAAATTCCCCACAGTGAGCCAGAGAATGGAAACGAGCCACACCTGTCAGCTGGGGTCTTTCCCTATGTCCATTCACTCACCCTGATTTAAAGGGGGGGAAAAAAAGCAATATGCAATTGTATCACCAAAACCATTTCAGGGGCTTCTCTGAAACAGTGCCGGGTTACAGACTTTTAAACATGCTTTTGCCTTTATTCTTGTTTTACACCACTCCTTAAAAAATTCTTAGAATATTTTCCCCAGTGTCCCTGGGTCCTCTCAATGCCCAGGAGATAAAAAGAGGCTCCCATCATATTTATAAGATGCCACTTCCCTCACCCTGAGTGCCACAGTCTAAGATATAATCTTGTAACCAGCATGCAGAAGTTCCTGTTTATGGACCCCTACACCTTCCCATGGTGTAGATGGCCCTTCAAGGATCTCCGGCCGGCAGACAATGCCATGCACCTAGAGCTCTGCATCACCAGGAAAATATGGTGTGGTGGGGGGGTGGGGTGGGGCATGAAAAAAGCAGGGGTTAGACCAGGTTAGATTCACTTTGTCACCAATAGGTCAGACAGCTTTACAAATGGTTAAAATCAGCTTGCTGTCAGCACACACAGGCCCAACAGGTTGAACAGGATTTTTGAAGAGAGACATAAACAAGCAGGTTCTCCAGAGCATTGCCTACTGGGGAGTTATGGGGACCCCTCCAAGATAAACCAAAGGCTCAATATGGAAGCCAACAGGTCCTAATCGAGTTCACAGATCTAGACTGTTCCCTTCTCAGAAATCATGTTACTATGAAAGCTCATCTTTCAACTTTCACATTGCTGCTACCATATTTCCATAAATACTGAAAGGATTAACACTAAGTTATAGAAATCATGCCATTTAAAATTTTTTTTTAATTTTCTTTTTAAAAATTTTTTTTTCAACGTTTATTTATTTTATTTTTGGGACAGAGAGAGACAGAGCATGAACGGGGGAGGGGCAGAGAGAAAGGGAGACACAGAATTGGAAACAGGCTCCAGGCTCCGAGCCATCAGCCCAGAGCCTGACTCGGGGCTCGAACTCACGGACTGCGAGATCGTGACCTGGCTGAAGTCGGACGCTTAACCGACTGCGCCACCCAGGCGCCCCGCCATTTAAAATTTTTAAATAACAATTCTTAGAGCAGTAACTCTCAATCCAATGACCATTCCATTAGTGCTTCCTTAAACCCCCAAACTAGACCAAATTTCCATGCAGAAAATTGCTACCTTTTGCCTTTGTGCCCCACCTCCATGGCTGCAGGAGTGAAGGTAACAGGGAATGGAGAAAGAAAAGGAGGACTGAGGACTGACATCAAGGTCAGGAGGCAAGAAGCTAGACCAAACTTCTCACCAAATTTGAGACTGGTTCCCACAATCACTGGGATTAAGACATACAACAAGGATGACCTTTATTTATTTCCTCCCAAGGATGACCTTTATTTATTTCCTCCTTCAAAGACGTTGGCTGTTCGCTGCAACAGAGTTGAGCAAGACTGAGCTCCTGCAAAGCCCACCCAGGGTCTCCGGACCCCTCCTTGCAGGCCAGCCAGATGGGGTCAGCAGCCAGCTCTGACAAGCAAAGGGAGCAGGGCCAAAAAGAGGAAATGTCCTAATCCAGGCAGGGTCACCTGCCCTTCCTGAGGTGTTGCTCAAGTAACAATTTCTCTGAATCACAGTTTGGTTTTCTTAAAAGCAAGGGTGGTGTTACGGATCCATTCACTGCATGGATCAAGGAAAATGACAAATAATGGTGCCAAATGTCAAAACACTCATCACTACATGAAGAGCAGTGTATTGGAACGAATTGGTGTATACCACCCAGAAGTTATAGAATATAAATTACAGATTTCCTTCCAGACAGAGGCTTGAAGGAGGTGTGGTGAGCTTCTGGCCTCCTTCCCCTTGGACCACTTGTTTCTGAGCCTTGGCTGCACACGACTCTCACTCAGTCCCTCCATTTCTGACTAAAGACAACAAAATATCACCTTTCCTGTTAGAAGAGCTGAGAGAAACAGCGGGGGAGGGATGGAGTAACCAAATCAAAACAAAGACCTACCCCAGGACTGCTCGAGGGCCAGGACCCCATCATTTTTTTTAATTAATTAATTAATTTTGAGAGAGAAAGCATTGGGGTGGGGGGGTGTAGAGAGAGAGGGAGAGAAAGAGAATCCCAGGCAGGCTCCACACCATCAGCACAGAGCCCAGTGTGGGGATCAAACCCACAAACCACGAGATCATGACCTGAGCTGAAACGTAAAGCTGGACACCTAAATAAATGACTGAGCTAACCAGACACCCCAACCCCATCATTTTTTTAAAAGAAAGGCCATTTGGGCACCTACCATGGAGGTCCCTATAAATCACGATGGTGGTCATTAATGCTGTTCACCAAATATATCAGTCCTTCTCACCTCCAGGCACACGGAGAATTATGCTTGCCTTCCCCTTGAGGACCGGTGTGATCATATGACTAGTTCTGGCCAATGAAATAGGAGTGCAAGCAGCACAGGTCATATCCAGGTCCCAGCTCTAAGAGCCACTTAGTGATTCACATATACCCCTCCCACTGTTGCAACAATCACAGACACTTGGGCCCCCAGTAACTCTGATGAGTAAAGCAACCTCCACCCACACAGTGCCATGACCCACATGAGGAACGTACTGTGAGCAAGAAATAGTCTTTTCTTAGTTAAGCTACTGAGATGTTGTTACTGCAACATAACCTAGCCTATCATGGAAAGACCTACCAAACACAGGTTGAGCCCACCTACCTCCAGTCCACTGAGAACAAAACTTTGAGCATATCTTAAACTTCATTCCAGAGAACCAGTGAGGCTATAACAAGGAAAAGGCGTGGGCTTCCATAGTCAGGGAGACTTAGGTTCAAATCTTGACTCTGCCACGTACTAGCCATGGGAGTCTGAGACACTGGATGACTCTTAACTGAGTTGCAATTATCTCAATCTTGAAATGGCAATTCTATTACCCACCACATAGGGTCGTGGTGCAGATTACAGGTAACGAATGGAGAGTACACAGCATGTGTCCAGGTACGCAGCGTGCACTAAAGAAACAGCGTGACTGTAGTGACCCTCACACCATTATCTTAACCCTACTTTGACCATTTACCAGCTGTGCAACTGGACCCTCAGCTTTCTGCTCTGCAAAATGGGGACATAGTGCTGTGTCCACTCTCAGGGCGGCTGTAAGAGCTCAGGGTGAGTGTGTCTGTGGCAGCACACAGCTCAGAAAGTGAAAGTACCCCACGTTCCTCCACATGCCACACTTTATCCAGCCTGTCCTGAGTGAGCCCCAGCACACCAAGGGCCAGTGAAGCTGCACCTTCATACACACAGAGAGCCCAGTCCTTGACTGGCCTTCTGCCCTGGACTCTGCATTGCTCTCTGGGCCCCACCCAATCAGAAGCCTACTCCCCTACCCCCAGCCAAGTCACCGGCTGCCATTTACTAGACCACAAGCACTGCTTCTGTTCAGGGACTCTGACTTTGGGGGCCCCACGCACCAACCTGACCCCTGAGATCCCCACACGAGCCCAGCCGACCCATGAATCTGAGAAGCCCCCTTGAATACTATCCACAGAGATCTGGCCCATTCCTGGGGCCACCTCTGCAGGAGGTGGAGGCTGGGGTCCCTCACCAGGGCTCCTGCTGATCTACTATTGCAGATTCAGAGAGCAAGCCTGGTGGCCCCTCCTAGTCCAACTTTAACACTCAGCACTCCAGCGAGGCTCTGAAGACACCTAACCTCACATCCAGGAAAATCTGCCATTTGCCACCAAACCCCTGGCCCAACGCAAAGAGTGTCCTGAAGTGAGTGTCCATAGATGGTAACTTCATGAAATGCAGTCACTGGTCCTGAAACATCCCAAATACTCACAAACCTCTGAGAGCGGCCTGTGTGGAAGAAATGCTAGAAACAGAACGGAGCAGGCAGCCTGGTCCCAGCTCAGCCCTTCACCTGCTGTTTGACCTGAGGCAAGGCACAACCTCTCTGAGCCTCGTTTCCACAGCCATCAAATGTCAGGAGAGAAGGAAATCCAATTAAGGATCTAAGCTCACACTAGATTGTCTACACTACACAAGTTGTAGGAAGCACAGTGCCATTTGTAGTCTAAAGCCCCACGATTGAGTTAAACATGTTCACAAATGAAATAATAAGTCATCACAGCCTAAACAGAGGGTTGTGAGCACAGAGGTCTAATGGCCTCTAAGACTGTGTCTATCTCTGTGATTAAGAATATGGCGCCTACATGGCAGATAAAGGTGACTTCCTCTCTCTGGCCTCCCGAAGTTTCCATTTCTCCAGATAAGTTAAAACAGACCTGGATATTCACTCGTTCTTCCATATCTTACTCATAAAGTGGTAGAATGTCAGCACTATGTGGGACACCAAATTTCTCTGGTTCAAACCCCAATGTGAATTTCCGATATCCCCCCCATCTCTCTCCACCCTGCCATATCTCTGGCTGATAAGCAGCCATCCAGTCTCTGCTTCCAGAGGTTGGAAACACGCTGCCTATCAAAATGTGCCCTTCCGTTTTGTGACAGCTCTCAGCCATGGAAACATTTTCATGCTGAGCTGATATCTGCATTCCTACAACACCACTGGGATCAACCAAGGAGGAAGCAGATTCCTTCTTGCCCAGAGACCAAGAAGGTTACAGTCCCTCCTCCAAATGACAGCCATTCAAACACTTGAAACCCCCATACCTCCCTCACACCACCTGTCCTGCCCTTTCTTCAGGCTAAACTTTCAAAGGTCCCTCCTTACCCCCTGGGGCGTGACATCAAGTACTCTTTCCAAGTGTGAGGCCCCAAACCAAAACAGTGTTTTCTGAAGAGTCTGGCCTGCCATCACCCCTGATTACCAACCACCCTGGCTCTGGAATCTCCCAGTAAATAAAACACTGAGACCCCTCACAGATGTGTGTCTGCATAGAGGCCAAAGATGACACCAGTGCTAGCTCGAGTTCACAAGCCAAAGAAAACTTCAGCCACCCAGAGACATACAGACGCCCATTAGACCCTTCCCAGGATCCCCCTGTGAGCAACACTGCAGGGACCAAGGGTGACGGTCAGGGTGTCACTGCTGCGGTCCCCCTCCTGCTTCCATCCCTTCTTTGGCTGTTGGCCCCTCTCCACTTCCCCCGCCACCAAGGTACCTCTACCCCCTCTCTGGTCCCCTCTATTTCTCACATAGCCCCAGAGCTCACCCTGTCGCCCCAAAGCATTTTCTGTGCTCATCAACTGTACCTTAACTTTTCTGGACGGAAAAGACTCTTTTCCTTAGCCTCCTTTCCCTCCCGCTCTTCCCTCCCGCTCTTCTCTCCAGTAATGGCCAACACCCTCCACTGCATCCTATCCGTTACCAGGGCTATGCCTGGGGGACCGGACCCGGGGCCCAATTCCCAGCTGGCCCCAAGTGAGCTGCTGGTTGCATCCCACAGGCCAAGGCTCCAGACCAGACAGGGATAACAGCATCTCCTGAGTGCTTGCTCTATGCAGACAGGCACTGTGCCATTCCAGGGGCATCTCACTTAATTCTCACGTTACCCCATCCCTCCTGAGAGAGACTGTCAAAGCCTTTGCTTAGAAGTAAGAACATGGAGACACGAAGAGACCAAGTAACCTGCTTTCAGTCTCAAGGCTAGTAAGCAGTCCCAGGCAACCAGACTTGAGAGCCCAACAGACTGAAAACTTGACACGGAGCCCTTCGCAGGCAGGGCCTGATCTCACTCTGGGCCCAGTCCCGTGCCTGGCACACAGTGCACTCAAATTCAAGTTCAGTGAATTACTCGGTTCTACATATTTTTCAGCACCTAGGTATATTTGCATCCAGTGATATCACCAAACACACACACTGTCCCACTGCACATTTATTTTATATTGTATTTTTATTGTTAACATACACTATCTCAGCTGTCATGAGCCAGACCAACTGTCATTATCTGACGGGAGAACCGAACCCCAATTTATAACAATGTCGCCATGAGAAAATTCTTTCAACTTTCAAACACCCTGTATAAAAATAAATTTATAGCACCCTCCTTTCCTAAACTGAGTCCCCAATTAGCAGATTCCTTCATTAGCGTGTTGTTTACCTTCCTATTACGAAGAGATCTGTCCTGACTGAAGTTGGCTTCACTTCACTGCACCTCTACCTCAGAAAAGATGCCTGGGCAAAGACATGTGTGAACTGGATACTCCTCAAAGGCCCCATTTTCAATCCAAATTTTCTCACAAAATTATCAATTCGGAGAGGCACAGGGTCTTGCTTAACCTGATAAATGAATTTTCAATGGATTTAGCAGGTATAATGCTAAGTGAAATAAGTCAGTCAGAGAAAGACAAATACCACACGATTTTACTCATATGTGGAATTTAAGAAACAAAGAAAAAAAAGAGACAAAAAAACCCAACAGACTCTTAACTATAGAGAACAATCTGATGGTTACCTGAATGGAGGTGGGTGGGGGATGGGTGGAATAGGCAAAGGGGATTAAAGATACACGTATCATGATGAGCACGGAACTGCTCACGATGTACAGAACTGGTGAACCACGAAATTGCACACCTGAAACTAATATAACACTGTACATTAATTATCCTGGAATTTTTAAGAAAATTTTTAAGGAAAAACAATGAATTTTCAGTTCCTTGAGATGGCTGAGAGTTTTAGCTTAGAAAGTGCCAGGTATCTTCTAGCCATTTTCCAAATGAGCAAACCAGGACTTGCCGAAGTTACATATTCAAAGTTACACAGTGGAATTTCCACCGTGGCAGGAACTCGGTGGACTCAGCATTATCTCTTAACCTCAGTAGTACCTTTCCTGCTCTTTCACAAGGACAAGGTGAACACACACCTTCTCTTCCAGCACTGCCTGGGAACCCAAGGGCTCCAGGAGAGTCCTTGTGCCTATCTGGCCTCAAGAAAACAGAAGAGACGCTCTTTCGGCCTCATGCTGCCACAGTGGTCACCACCGAGGACAAAGGGTGTGAAGAAACACCTCTTCCCAGCTCCTTCTCAACCTGAAAGATACATTTTCCCATCCCTCCCCTCACCCACCCAAGCCTAGGCTCTTACCTCCTCACGTCTGGAAAACTAACACACCTAATACACGCCTCCCCACTCCACTCCTTTTAAAACATGTCTTCCAGGTGGGCTTGCCAGGAGGACACTTCCTCCACGACACAGCTCAGCTCTGCATCCAGAGTGACTCCCAACAAAGAACAAACTGAATTCAAACTCCTCCCAATCTGGCCTCCAAGACTTTCTCAGCGGACCTCAGCCTACCTATTCATTCAATTTGACTTTGCCCGAGTCTTCAAACCCTGTGCCAGACTCCATTCTCTATACCATGTGTCAGGTTCGTTCCCAATGACAGCTCTTTGAACAGTATGCAGGGCCCTCTGCCACAAAGTACCCTCCAAAAAGAGATGTATGTAATGCAGCATTTGCCCCAACATATTCTATAAACCAAACTACTGTGGAGAATTCTTTGGGAAAAAAAAAGAGTTGTGTGGTCATATAATCTGAGAAAGTCTTACGGCCGAGTCCTTTCTTGGATAATCATAACCCACATTTAGCCCACATATCAAAGGCTCTGAAAGTCCCGTAATAAGAAAAGCCATTTAAAACTTTATCCCAGGAGTTCCCAAATTTGTCTCAGATCTACCGTCTGTTCTCTCTGTCATGATGCTAGTCCAGACTGCCACCATTTCCTTCCTGGACAAAAGCAGAAGCCCCCCCCGAGCTGGTCTACTAACCACATCCCCTCTTTTGCCCTCTCCAATCTACTCCCCACACACCGGGGCAGGAGAGAGTATTTTCAATCCCAAACCAGATCTGTTGCCCCCTGCTTAAATGTTTCAATGGTTGTCCTGTGCTCTTAAGGAGAAGGGCAAAAGCAAATAGCAAACCTTCTTAACTTGGTCCACCGGGCTTCCATGGTTTACCTACCTTCCCAGCCCCCTCACTTCTCACACTGCTTCTCACTCACCCCATCCCTTCCATTGGCCTTTTCTTCTACCGTGTTTTTTCTCCTACCCCAGGGCCTTTGCACCTCTGCCTGGATGACTCTGCCTCCCTACATCATTAGCTCCTGCTCAGCCCAATCATCACCTCCTCAAAGAAACTGTCCTTGACCCCCCCAGACAAGGTCAAATCCTAGCCCCTCCATCCATGAGCCTTTTCACTTGTCATAGTTGCAATTTTTGTTTACTTATTTGATATTTTTTTCCCCTTCTATATTCTCTTCCACTAGATTGTAAGCTTTCTGAGGGCAGGGAACACATGTCCATGTTTGCTCACTAGGTGTAATACGGTGTGTGGCTCAAAGTAAATACCCAAAATCACACACACACTAAACTGTTAAACCAATCGATCTGAAATATGAACAACGGACGTGAAAAAGAAAGTACAATGCAGTATATTCCATAATGGAGACATAAACCAAACACTATTGGAGAGCAAGGAAGGGAGCCCTAATTCTACCTGGGTGAGGTGGGTGAAGCTGCAAAGTTTTCGGTGCCAAGCGGAGAAGGAAAGGGAAAGGCCGCACAGATGGGAAAAACAAGGAAGGTGTGGAAGTTTGCAAAGGCTGGTTGCTTTCTGCTGGATTCTACCTTCTATCTGCAATCCTCACGGGTAAGGAGACTGTCTTCTCAGCTCCCTCTTGAGCACGGAGCCTAGTGCGCTGGGGGTGCAGATGTGCCTGCTAACGTGAGAGGATCATCTCCCCAAAGATCAGCGGTGCTAAATTCCATACAGGGAGACTTAAGGCCGCCCTCCCCGTGTGCACACGTGTGCCGGTTCACATGTCTGCCGTGCAGCACACACACAGGGCTCCCTGTGGCCCTGAGATTAAAGCCACGATCTGCAGATTCCGCAGGGCCTGCCCCTATGCCTAGCCCATCCTAACCCCTCTGCCCCACTTCTGGAAACTGCAGGCCTCTCTTTAATCCCACTCCACGGCTAGCCAGTGTCCTCAGTAATATTCCTACTGATGCAGAATAAGAAACCCAGACTAAGAGAGGTCAGGTCACCCATGACCCTTTTCTGTGGGCTTTAACTTTGCTGGATCCAAGTTTAGGCACATGCGCTATGCGTCTTTATTCTATCTGCAACAGGGAGACACATGCCAGATACTTCTCCCAGAGTTTGTTTTAACCAACAGGAATCCTGTAAGGAACTGCTCCCACCCCTCGACTCCCCAGCCCCCCAATTTAACCAGGCCTGTTCTTTGCTCTACAAAAACAAACAGCTAGTTCCGCCTGCCAGGGCAGACGAGGTGCACACATACAGAAGCAAACAAAGAGGCCCTCATGCCCAAGACTTTCCTTCCTGTTGGACTGATGTGGCCACTGGTGCCCTTTGTTTCAAGTCACCAGATGTGCCAGGCACCCACAGGGACCTGCAGCAGCTGGGAATATCACCCTCTGACCTTCCACAGCCACCCTCACCCCACCCAACCCGGGAGGATGTGGGGCCGGGTATCTGCTGCTCTGTTCTGCTTGCTGAGTGCTGGTCACCAGGAAAGTACAGCCGGCTCCCCTGCAGGCCAGTCCTCTGGCCCGGGCCTCCGCTCTCCTCCCCTCCCTGGCCTAAGAGCGAACGTCCATCTGTCACATCTGCAGCATGCCAGGGACCTCATGTCACCCTCACGGCGGTTCTATGGCTCTGTTAGTGTCCCCCCCATCCTACTGATGGGAAAAATTAGCACAGACCAATTAACTGACATGCCCCAAATCAGACAGCCAGGGTTCAAACCAGGTCGACCTGACTACAGGGCACAGGCCACCAACCTCTTTCTTGAATGCCTTGGTAGTTCCTTTACAAAAGGGACCCAAACATTGGGTCGAGCATGACTCTCGGTCAGTTCGGTAAATGATTCTGTTGATAATTAGAACAATTTTCTTGGAAATAGCCACATGTTGATTTCAAGACCCTACAAAGAAGGTAAGTGGTTTGGGTTTTGTCTCTCTTTTTTTAATGTATCTGCGGCCTTTGTGAGCACATCCAATTGCACTTTAGATCAACCCTGTGAATATTTTCCTTAAAAACACACATTTTCTCCTCTTGTCTTTCACTCATTTATCTTATCTCCACTCCCCAGAGCCCATGAGGCTCCATTCCACGGTCACTCCCGGTTATCAGTTTTTGCTTTTACAAGCAACATTTCTCTGGATTGCTAAGACATTCTTGGCCTTCTAGAAATATGCTTTCATTTTTCTTCTCAATTAGTTACTATGTATGCTTCCAACGTTATGCTTTCATATGAAAATAGATGCCTTCCTAACTCCCTCACCCGTCCTGTGGCATTAACCAAAGCTACAATGGAACGGAAACATTAAGACTATATGAAAGTCAGTCTACACCAGGAAAAATAATGCTGGTCGTCAACCAAGTCACAGTAAACGCTTCCCAAGACACCATGCACTGGCTTAACCCTCTTTCTTGGTGTTTATAAGCACCTCCCCTCAAATTGTTCATCAACGCAGTCGCGTACAGAACCCGAGAATGGTAGGGTGGCTACCCTTTCGTATCTTCCCAGACGGACTGACAGTTCCTAAGGCTGATGTGCACCGTAATCCTTTCTTTCTCTCCATGGTGGTGTTCCTAGGTCAAAAGGGCAAAGTTAAGCTGTTTATGACAGTCATCAAGGTATGAAACCAGAAGCTCAGGCTTCACGGTAAGTCTGATTTTAAAGAAAGCAGGAAGAATTCTTGACACAGAAAGGAGGCCTTCTATCAAGACAGATCAAAACATCCTGAAGGTATGAGAACTGGAAGAGGTTTCAGAGTTACTTCATTTTATAACCCACGAGGAAGCTGGCAATGAGGCCAACCCAAGGCAAGCCTAGTGGTTAATGAGCTGACTGACAGAGCAAAAAGAATATTAATAATACAATGCAAATGATCTGCTGACAACTGGTTTCTGGGTTACACATGCAAGCCAGTTCAGGGACTTCCCAGGAAAAACTTCCTACAGAAACTACAGGAGGGGCGCCTGGGTGGCTCAGTCAGTTAAGTGTCTGACTCTGGCTCAGGTGATGATCTCGCGGTTCGTGAGTTTGAGCCTCACATAGGGCTCTGTGCTGACAGCTCAGAGCTTGCTTTGGATTCTGTGTCTCCCTCTCTCTCTCTCTGCCCCTCCACTGCTCTCTCTCTCAAAAATAAATAAACATTAAAAATTAAAAAAGAAAAAAGAAAAAAGAAAAGAAACTACAGGAAAGGTCCATGGTTTCATGACCACGGGGTATCACCAAGCTACATGAACTGATTCTGTAACCTATGAAGCCCTTGGAAGGATGTAAAGAAAAACAAGACCCTGTCCTTGGAGCTTGGAGGTGATGAAAGCCATCTTCACAGCTCCTGTCACACAACAAATGGATGATAAATCCCTAAGAAAAGAGCAAAGAGAAAGCTATTGCATACAGAGGAGAGGAGTTACCTTCTGGCTTTCCAATCAGTGTTATACAAGAAGCACACGGAGATATTTACAGGGGTGGCAAATGTGCCAATATCTGAGCTCATGCCTAGACGCTCAAGTTTCCCAGGAACACCCTTGGCCACAATCTGTTGGATGGGACACCAGCTGAATGCTGTGCACCATCACAAGTGGCTGGGGTTCAGGAATGAACAGAAAAACACACAATCTTGTTGTTCTGGGATGGAAAATGTAATACACACCAGTTTGCAATTAGTCTAAAAGAAAGAATCAGGACCATTTAGCCCCAAACAAAAAGAACAGAAAGTTCATGGAATTAGGGCCTTTCCCAAAATAAAATCCATCCTTCCTAATGCTTTTTAATTTTGTATTTCTATTTTTATGTATAGGAGTAGTTTATTGTAAGCTGCTCACAAGTGAAGGGTGTTAAATGCTGAATCTGGGTGCAGAGGGGAAAAGGAACCAAGAAATAGGACAGTGGCTGAGGTGAGCTCTTTCACACCCTGGATTTCAACAGAACCACAGCAGGAACTAGAGATGAGGAGAGAAGAAAGAGAATTCTTTGTATTTCCATCGTAAATACAGCTTTTGGCCTCCAGTTTGGAACATAGATCCCTCTCACACACTATCCAGTTACAAATACCCATATGATGGCTACGATTTTAAAACAATAAGTCACCAGATGAGCCTATAAATGTAAAATTTTTAAACGGCAAGAACACAGGCATATAAAAATGATGGTCTATGGAGCCTTCCTGGACTTGTGAGATTTAAGTGATTTTCAGGTTGAAGTTCCCAATCAGTGTCTCTTACATCTCCAAGTGATTACTGTTTATCTTACCCTTCTGAGCAGTGTGGGGTACAACAGCAGCAGATGACTTCATGCCTCGCCCGCACATATTTAGGAGAGGATTTCTTGGGGATCGAGACCATGTCTCCCTTATCTCCTTGGCCACAGTTCCTGGACCAGTGTCCTATAAGCAACTGGCGCTCAATAGATATTTGTTATTTGCTGAATACCCCTGAGCAGAGAAAATTACTAAGTGCCTATAATAACCACAGCAGATGGAAAGAACAGAACTTAAGAATTTGCAATCTCATGGAGTCCAGTAAGTGGTACTTTGGAGGATTCTGATGTTTGACAGAATGCTGACTTATGCACATAAGGGTATCTATGTTCCTGTCAGGGTTGACGCAATGGAGCTTATGGCCATCCAAAAGGCCTACTAAGCTTTCAATCCTCCATTCTATACTTAATCCCTAAAAATGAAGGAAAAAGAAATAAGAGATGTCATTTATCTCTCTTTTCAATTTAATGAAGCTGATTTTTAATTCTTTGTTTCCACCTATTGAGATCGTTTTGATTCTTGAGTCTGTCATCTAGTAAGTTGCCTAATGTGGGTAACCTACAGACTTGATAAGAATGCTTTTTGTGTCTTCAGGTCACGGAAAACAAGGTAACAGCACAGGGCCAAGAATCCTGTCACCTAGAAAACTCCTTCCAAATCTCTCTGTAACCCCAATCTCTTGCCAATTAGCCCTGTTAAAAGAAAAAGCACATGACTTCAGTGAGTTTTTGACAACTTCCAGGGATTACCTCTTTCTTCAGCTGTCCCTCAAATGTTTAATATTTTCTAAAGAAGGACAAGAGGATCAATGTGATTGAACTGTATTGCCATTAACTTCAAATTTCAAATTTGAAATCATGTATTCATTATTCAAAGCATTTAGCTTTGGTCTAATATACTTACTTTTCCTGCATTGTTTATTCCTGGTGTTGAACCAGACCTCGGAATCATAAATATTCATACCCACATATGCCTGTTTGACTAGTCAGTCCCTTTTTCCACCAATGCAGAAGGACAGATGTGCTACCATAATTCTAAATATGGAAGTAAAATTTGGAAAGAAAATGCCCACACCCAAACAGCTATTCAATACTCCAGGGCAATGCCTTGTTTCTCTCTCAGTGATATGTGAGCTGAAGGCAAGTATAAATGACAGCAGGCACGTCTGGATCTTAGCATCTACCATCTCTCTCTGCTCATGGAGTCTCCATACTCTCAGGCTAGGAAAGAAACGGGTATAATTTTCAAAACTGTGTGTCAAGAGCAGCTTTACTTCCCCTTGAGGAGGAAGACAGCAAAAATCATGAGGTCAATCATGTTTCCTTTTTCACTCTGACCACCAGGAGTCTCAGGGCCACATTTCTAATTCACCTTCAGGATCTTCGGACTATGTGGTTGGGCTCTATTCTGTCCCCTCTACCCCTAGTACCAACTCTATTTGAATTCCTATTTCTCTTGATTTTTTATAAATACACACATTTTTATTTTATTGTACATGCTTTTGTGAGTAGTGTCAGACTCATCCTATAAAAAAAAGTATCAGAATGGAAACAAAGTTGCAAACCTATTGCTCATGGAAATTTCCCCTCCAAATGAGAGCCTGGCGGCCCTTAATCTTTGCACTGTGCTACTTGGTAAAATTATGAGTGTTATTCTGAAATGTGTGTGATGCCTCTGAAGAAGTCAATCAGATCAGACCTGCCTCATATTCTGGGGCCACTAAGAGGGTCAGACGTTCTAACATCTCCATTAAGAGGTGCCTAATTTACTACCCGCCAGGTCTCCTAGATTCTGCACTCATCAGCCTCAGAAATCTAAGTCTTCAGTTGATAAATAAAGTGGGCTCCTCGAGATGGGTCATCCTACCTGTGGATTTCAAAGAGTAAAAGCCTCAAATGAAGAAATAAAGCTTCTTAATGAGAAATCCCTGGGCAGGAAGCTGATGAACTGGGGAGTGGGTGCCACCAGTACCATGTGAATCCCACTTGGGATAAATACCTTTTTTTGAGAGCACTTTTACTGCCAGAATCTCATTATGAACCTTATGCTGGTCTTTACAGTAGACAGAGCAGGCATTTCGTTCTCTTGCCGCATCAAGGCATCAGTATCCATTACTATTCTACCTCTTAGCCACAACTTGAGCACCTTTGAGTACAAGGACCATAATTGTAGCAAAAGGTCATGCACACAGTAGATTCCTGAAATATTTGTTCTTTACGCTCGGTCCTTCATTACATCGGCTAAGAAGTATGTGAGTGCCTCCTGTGTGCCAGAGGCTGGCCATGAAGATGAACGAGGAGCACAGAGCCTAGTAGGATAGAAAAGAGTGCATGAACTACGGTGCAATGTGCAGTGATCTAACAGAGGTGCATGGCGCATACAATGGAGAAATGGTTCCCTTGAAAGGAAGTTGTTCAAGATGACCTCAAAGAACAGGTACTGAACTGTGTCTTAGAAAATTTCACCAGGTAGGTTCACTTTTTCAAATAAAAACTATTTTTCAGAACAGTTTTAGACCATAGAAAGATTGCTGAGCTAATATACAATTCCCATATACCTACACTCAATTTCCTTTATGATTGCATCTTACATTAGTAGGGCACATTTGTCATAATTAATGAACTAATATGGATACATTATTATTAACAAAAGCCCATACTTCATTTAGTTTTCCTTCGTTTTTACCTAATGCCCTTTTTCTGTTCCAGAATCCTGCCTAGGACACCATATAACATTTGGTCATCCCATCTCCTTAGGGTTCTCTTGGTAGTGACCGTTTCTAAGACTTTCCTTGGTTTTTAAAGACTGTCCAGGGGCGCCTGGGTGGCGCAGTCGGTTAAGCGTCCGACTTCAGCCAGGTCACGATCTCACGGTCTGTGAGTTCGAGCCCCGCGTCGGGCTCTGGGCTGATGGCTCGGAGCCTGGAGCCTGTTTCCGATTCTGTGTCTCCCTCTCTCTCTGCCCCTCCCCCGTTCATGCTCTGTCTCTGTCTGTCCCAAAAATAAATAAAAACGTTGAAAAAAAATTAAAAAAAAAAAAAAAAAAGACTGTCCAGATTTGAAGAGTACTGGTCAGATATTTTGCAGCATGTCCCTCATCTGGGATTTGTCTGATGCTTTTTGCATAATTAGACCAGGGTTAATTGTTTGGGGGAAGAAGACCACAGAGGTAAGTGCCATTCTCATCACATTGTACCAAGGGTATCAATGTGACAAATCACTGCTGATGTTGACCTTGATCACCTGGCTGAGTCAGTGTTTGTCACATTTCTCCACTGACCAAAAAGAAAAGTTACTCTTTTTTTCCCTCTTTCCACACTGTCCTTTGTGGAAGCAAGTCACTATGCGCAGCCCACACTTAAGGGGTGGAAAGTTAAACTACCCGGTTGAAGGCAAAGTGCCTGTACAAATTATCTGGAATTCCATAAGGGAGATTTGCCTCCTCTTCCCCATTTAGGCATTTATTCAGTCACGTGTTTACACACGAATAGATATTTGTATGGTCCCATGGGTATTTATTTTATATATCCATTATTACTTTACCTTATTGCTCAAAATTGTTCCAGCTTTGGCCACTGAAGTCTTTCAGTTGGCTCCTTAGTCCTTTTGTCATACCTGCATCAATGTGTGTGTGTGTGTGTGTGTGTACTTGTGTTTCTTTACCTTGTGGCAGTACCACATAGGTTTTTATAACGTGGTTTCTCAACACGTTGAGAAACAGAGTCTCACCATGTTGTCAGCATCTTCAAGTACACCAGCAGCACAGAACTTTAATATAAGAGAAGAAGACCTCAGAGGTTATTAATTCAGTGCCCTCCTGAGGTTACCTCAGTGCCTTAGGTCACAGAGCCATTCTGAGAAATCCCTGCTTTCTATTACTTAACCTCATTTCCTTCCCACCCCCCATCCCCTGCTATTATTCCAACTACTTATTATTGCCCATGTGTGAAAGCCCAGTCAATAAGAGAGAAACTGTGTCCATCACTGAATCTCTCCAGGTAACCAAGGGACCTCAGTAAGGTTGCAAGAAGAGCAGGGTCAAAAATGTGTTTAAGCTACCTGTGTTCAGGGAACACGGCACTCTTTATTTTCTATAACCAGTCGAATTTTCCTGGCAATCTCTCACTCATTTCGGATAGCAGTAACCACAACTTGAACTTAGCAGTTAGGGCTATGTCAGCCCCTTCTGGTTTGAACAGTCTCTTTTGGGGAAATGCTCAAATTCCCTCATGGCCAGTCCCCACCACCAACCTGAATCTGA
Organism: Lynx canadensis; assembly: GCF_007474595.2. NCBI lineage: Eukaryota > Metazoa > Chordata > Mammalia > Carnivora > Felidae > Lynx > Lynx canadensis. The sequence goes on from NC_044308.2 coordinate 46,789,641, forward strand.
GAAACAACTGGGGTGATAAGGGGCCTGGGAAGCACACCTTCATGGGGACAGAACAATGCTAAGATCACTCATCAGGACAAGAATAGACTCTTCAACAAAGGGTGCTGGGACAACTGATATCTACATGTCAAAGAATGATGTTGGAATCATATCTCACACCATAATCAAATTTTAACTCCAAATGGATCACAGACTTAAATGTAAGAGCTAAAACTACAAAAACTATAAAACTAAAACAGTAAATCTCTTAGCAAAGTAAGTCATCATAATCTTGATTTAGGTAATGGTCTCTTAGGACATAAGTAACAACACCAACAAATACATGAATTGGGCATCATGAAAATTAAAAATGTTTGTGCTTCAATGGACAATGTCAAGAAAGTGAGAAGACAGTCCAAAGAATGGGAAAGAAATTTTGCAAATTATGATGTGATAAGAGACTGGTATCTGGAATATATGAAGATTACAACTCAATAATAAACAATCCAATTTTTAAAAAATGGGCAAATGATCTGAACAGACAGTTCTCCAAAGAAGATATACAAATGGCCATTAAGCACATGAAAAGATGCTTACATCATCAGTAATACCATCAGTCATCAGGGAAATGCAAATCAAACCACAATGCAACACCATTTCACACCACTGTGATGGCTATAATCTCAAAGACAAATAATAATAAGTGCTTAGGAGAACGTGAGGACATGGGAACACTCAGACATTGCTGGGGGGAATGTAAGATGGCGCAACCACTTTGAAAATCAGTTTGGCAATTCTTCAAACCATTGAACACAGAGTTACCATATGACCCAAAGATTCTACTCTTAGGTATATATCCTAAACAAATGAAACATCCATCCCTACAAAAACCTGTACACTTCATATACTCCATAAGTATATGCAGAGACTGAAGAATACTGGAGACTCTTTTCAAGAAAGGCTATCTTAAGGTTTTTATTGTCCTACCTAGCATACCTGGCACCTCCTGAACTTGTTCCCAACTCTAGTTCATCTGGACAGAAGACATGGCCTCTAATTCTGGATCTACACATTATGAGAAGTAAAGAAGCCAGTATGGGCAAGATTCTTAAAAGCACCCTACCTACAAAGCTAGAAACTAAACACAGTTCTAATCACCCAGCCCCACAGGTATCTGCCTTAACCTTGGGCCTTCCTAAAAATATAAAATAATGTGAAGAGAAAGAATATCCAAGTATATAGATTTGGTAACACACAACGACACTTATATTGTTACCAATTATCAGAGAACACCAACCCCTTACAATTCCTAAAAACACCAGTATATAAAAAAAAAAAAAAATGCATTCTAAGCCAGTATGCCAAATATTCCCACTAAGCATCATTCTAGCCCATAAAAATAAAACTAAACCACCCTCCTCTTTAATAACTTTTTTTTTTTTTGGCTCTGCAATACCTGAAAATAAATAATGTTGACTCAGGCAAAGTAAACTAAGAAGATTAAATAAACTTAAGAAGAGAAAGGAAAAGTTATTCTTTGGAACTCATTTACCATCTTGGAAAAACTCATCCCCCAAGGAGAGGTGGATCTGAACTTCATAATAAATATGAATTGGAAAACTCAACCCCTCTTCTCCAAATACACACACACAATATAGAGAATTTGATCTTATTCTTTTCTACATGCTGTGCAATTAGAGTTTAGTGTGATTGTGCAGGTACAAAGGCGTTTAAGTCTGTCCGCTAAGAAGCTTTCTTCTGCTGAAATCTTGGCTTGCATCAGGAAAACAGTTGAACTGGGCTAGGAAACATAGCGCCAAAGGAGTGAAATATCTCCACAGTATTTCAATGGCAGGCAAGGCCAAGCCTACAATTGCTGTGACATCAGTAAGAAGTTCTAGAACACGTTCTCTCAATGGGAATATAAAACTAGGGCAGAATTCCAACAGCCTCTTCATTAGGATCATTTAACTATTTCAAGTGCCCACTGGGGCCAACCAAAATTGGTAGCTCCAGCCCAGTCTCTCTCTTGTGCCAAAGGCCTCTCCTTGGATGTCCCAAAGGCCCTTCAAACTCAACACAGACTCAATATGAATAAAATGGAAGTCCTCACCTCACTCACTACTCTGCCAAGACCTGGACCTCCTCTGGATTTTCAGTGCCTCCAATACTCATCTAATCACTTGATATAAATGTCTGAAAGTCACTCTTGACAACCTGTTCTCATCCCTTCAATCAAACCATGGCTGTGAGCAGGGACTCCAGTTTAAGGATGCAGATGGTACAAGTGAGGCAGAGGAGGAGTGGGCAGACTTACCAGAGAGGTAGAAGGAAGCAGACTTCACGATAACAACAGTTCACTTCTTCCATAAGCATCCAGTGTCTGTCTTACTTTCCAACCCCGTTTCTCTCTTTCTCACTCTTAGTTATTCACCTCCTTCTTGCTTTGCTCCCACCACCTTCTTCCTGACCCTTTGCAATGATATCATTCACATTTCCACAGAGGAAAACAGAAGCATAGGACCCTAAAATTCGGTTTACATTTTTTAGACAGGTAACTTAATACAGGAGAGGCAGGGAAGCTTGACCTGGGCCAAATTTTCTTTTTGGCCACTTCCGGTAGCCAAGCACTGTGGGAGATAAAGTTCAGACTTCAGCACAATTGAGCTCAACCCTGTCCTGGAGTAACAGGAAGGCAGCTTATCCAACAAGGTCACCACCTCAGCTTGTCTAAGTAGCCTGGGCCCTGCTCCTGACTCACCCTCACTTCTGATTCCAGTCCCCTGACTCAGCTGCTCATAAACTTGAATTCTGGCTCTCCTGACTCTGGCCTGGTTTGCTGACTTACCTTGGCAGGCCCTTTGATTTCTCTAGAAGGAAAGTGCGAGGCTATTAGGAGAGTTCGGTACGGCTGGGGCACCAGAAGAGGTAGCAGGTGGCCAACCCCCTATTGAATCATTGTCCAGCAGGCTGTACTGCTGCCAATAAAGAAAATATGGATGCCCTATGCTTGCTCATCCAATGACACTCCAAATATGCTGGGAGAGAGGAAAATACGTGTTGTCAAAAGTATGATCTGAAAAAGATTTAGTTTTTCCTATATTACACTCTATGCATGATTCAAATTATTTTAAAGTTTTTTTCTATCATTTCTTCTACTAAAAAACTATAAAACAGAAAAAATTCCTTAAAATTATGATCTGAATGGAAAAAGTGGCAAATAGGATACTTCACATATCCTCTACCACTTAATTTTTACCATGCAAATATAGTGTTTGTGAACCACTAAAAAGGATGCATTCTCATTCTGTTGATGCTATAACTAAGGCTATGAGCTAAGTAGCTCATCCAACTAGAAACAATCTTTCTCCTGCACAAGAAATTTATTTTTATCCCTGAGACCGATCTGTATTTACTATTTTAAAGTCTTTTTCTAGTAAAATATACATTCTTTTCAAGAACTCATGGAATAAATACCTTAGATAAACCATAACCTGGGCCCTAAAACAAATCTTAACAAATTGAAAAGAACTGAAATCATATGAGTGTGTTCTGTGACCACAATGGAATCCAAGTAGAATCAATCCAAGAAAGGTAATGGGAAAATACCCAAACACTTAGAAGTTGAACAACCCACTCCTCAATAATGCATGAGTTGAAGAAGAAGCCTGGAGGAAAATAAAAAACAATACACTGACCTGAATGAAAATTAAAATACAACATGTCAAAATTTATGGCACACAGCTACATCAGTGAAGGGGAAATTCACTAAATATTTCACTAAATATTCACTAAATATTTCACTAAATATTCACTAAATCGGTGTAGGGGAATAGCACTAAATATTCACATTTAAAAAGAGGAAAGGTCTGAATTCAATAATGTAAGGCGTCACCTCAAGAACCTAGAAAAGGAAGAGCATTAACAAACTCAAAGTAAACAGAAGGAAGGAAATAACAAAGATAAAGCAGAAATCCGTGAAACATAAAACATAAGAACAGAAAAAAATAAATAAAACAAAAAGCTGATCCTTTTAAAAGAGCAATAGGATTGACAAACCTCTGGCAAATATCACAGACACACACACACACACACACACACACACACACACACACACACAGTTACCAATATCAAGAACAAAACAGAGTATTGCTACAGACCCTACAAGCATCAAATGATAATACAGGAATACCACAAACAACTCTACACAAATGAACTTGACAACTTAGATGAAATGAACCACTTCTTCAAAAAGCATAGACTACCACAGATTACCCAATATGAAACAGTTCATTTAACAGTCCCATACCTAAGGAAACTGAATTCATAATTTAAAAACTGTCAAAATGAAATCTCCAGGGCTAGATGGTTTCACTGGAGAATTCTACCAAATGTTTAAAGAAGAATAAACATGAACTCTACACAATCTCTTCCAGAAAATAGAAGAGGAAGAAATACTCTCAATATACTTGGTGAGGTCAATTACCCCAAAACCAAAACCAAAGATAGTACCAAAACAAGACACACCAAAAAAACCCCCAAAACTATAGACCAATATCCTTCATGAATATAGACACAAAATCCTAAACAAAATATTAGCAAGCAGAATTCAGCATTATATAAAAAGAATTAAACACGAAGACCACGTGGAATTTATTTTAGGGATGCAAGACTGGTTTTATGTTTGAAAATTGGCACGAAAAGCACATGATCATATCAGTGATGCAGAAAAAACACTTGACAAAATTCAACACCCATTCATAAAAACACAAACAAAAAGAAAAATTCCCAGAAAACTCCAACTAGAAGGGAACATCCTAACGTTGATGAAGATCATCTACAAAAGACCTATAACTAACATTATATTTAATGGTGAAAGACTGAATGCTTTCCCCCTAAGATCAAGAATAAGGCAAGATACCCACCCTCACCACTTTTACTCAGCAGAGGACTGGAACTTCTAGCCAGCACAGTACGGCAGGAAAAAGAATTAAAAAGCACACAAATTGAAAAGGAAGAAATAAAACTATCCTTATTGGCAGATTACGTGGTTGTTGATGTAGAAAATCCCAAGGAATCCACCCCTCCAAAAAAATTTAAAACTAGTAAGATACTATTGGCTGATCTGATAATGTCTAGATACAAAGGGGAGGCTATTCTAGTATTGGTCATCAAGGAATGATTTGGAGTAAAGAGAAAATCTCCAATGACATATCAAAGTTGGTTTCACCAAAAAGGGAGATGGCCCCAAGCCAACTGATAGGAACACAAGACCCACCAAGTAAATGTTGCAAGCTCACAGGCAGATCACTGGGAACCAAGAATGTGTCCTCCTCCTCTTTGAAAGGCTGTATAAATTCTCAGCTGAAGTATAAATTTTTAAAAAGGAAATATTTCTCATGTCATTCTCAAGGATGGGACCTGAGTCACTTAAGTTCTTTAGACGTCTTTCCGAGGGTGTCTCTTCAAACTCCTGCCCAGACACCAAAAGAGACTAAAGCTACAACTTATTGTACTTCAGTCCTGTTTTCCTCAAATAAAGCCCTCTTTTAAACATCAAATCCAATCCATATTTTCACACCTATGCTCAAGGCTATGGACAGAGAGTCCTTAGAATTAGAAGGCAGAGATTACCCATCTTGGGTGACACTTTATCTAGGATAAATGTGTGGTGATACTTCAGGGCAGAAATCCCACCCACTGAAACAGAGCTCATGGCTTTATGCTCCATCCTCCGCCCTCCTCTTGGTTCTCTCAGAGTCATCCTTCCTCCCTTTACCATCTGATCTTGGGCTCAAAGTCCTGACTCCTCTGTCTTTCATCTCCTGTTGCTCCCAGCTTCTCCACTTTCTATCCACACCACCTCCCACCTGCTCATCCTGCCCCTGCCATCCCTTCTCTCTTCTGCCTCTGCTACACCTCACCATGCCCATCACACTTCCAACTAGGATTGTCCCTCTTGCCTGTTTCTAATGCTGATTTTCTCTGTAGCCGGGAGCTGGGCCCAGTCCCCAGCCCTCTCCCTTTTAGCTCCCTCCCATCCTTCCTCCTCCGCCTCTCCTTTTTTTCTGGCTTGCTGTGTTATTCGGTCCCCATCCTCCACACAGTCTCATCTTGGCCCAGCTGCCTTCCCCACAAGTACATGCGTATTTACAGAGTATGTATTTGTTGGCTGCATGTAAGTGCTGGCCAGCGTGCTAGAAAAAGCATTGTCCAGGGAACCAAAAACTATATGCAGGAGCCATCTCTAAACAAGTCATGGCACCTTCCTAGAGGTCTGGGAGAGGGGGAAGGGTAGCTGGCCTTCTACAGTGCTTTGCAGCTCTTGAAAGGTAAATAAGTGCATTCACACTTCCAGAGAGCAGAACAAGAACAGCACGGCCCTACCGTGCACCTAACACACAGTCATTCAGACAACTCCCTGACAAGCGAGTCTACCTTCGGATCACTGCGTATTTGCTGGCGACCTAGGCTTAGCCAAGAGTTAACTAGAACTTTTAATCCAGCTCTCTTTTTTGCCCCGAGGTTGGTTTTATGGCAGGGAAGAGAGAGAGCAAATTCTACAATGAGAGCTCCCCCATCCCCGAGTAAAGGGCCTCTAGAAGCTGGCAGTGCTGTTGACTTTACACTAGCAAGTTTACTCAGTTTAACCTTCTCCAAGCACCGGTGGTAGAAGATTCAGACCTGCTCGAGAAAAGGGGCTATGAATTTCAAATAAAGTGTGCGTGTAGGGTGGGGTGGGGTGGAGCGTCTTCACCTGCCTTACCCACCAAGCCCAAATGTTGGACTGCCTCTCCTAACAGGGCTTCTCCCTCATTGTGGCTTTTGTTCTCTACCAGGATGAGTGGCTCACATAAAGCCATGTCCCCTGACCTGGAATGACATCTTTATCTCACGTACACTATGAATATGGTGAGCAAACAGTCGTCCACTACTGAATGCAAACAGGACTGAGGCATATGAATGTCAACTGTAAACGCGGAGGCAGGATTCCCCTCTCAACAAGAAGTTTTTCTGTGTCTTATTATCCTGTTACTTAAATGCCAGGCCAGGCTCTGACTAATTTCCAGCAGAGTTTTGTCAAGGTCAACATCAGTGGCTGCACAGAGGTAGAGTAAATTATTAACCCTGGTTCTCCACAGGGCCCAAATCAGCCACAGAGCTCACCACCTGCCAGCCACATTTTCTCCCCAGTTCAGCAGCGGGAAGTTCACGGTACATAGCACACGTGTCTGCTCCTGCCTTGAAGGGTCACTAAGACAGATACGGGAAAGGGCAGCAGGTTGGAGCTATAAGGGAAACTGGTCATAACAGGATGGGTAGAAGGAAGCCAAGCAGGTAGGGGAGGTGCCTGGCATCCTGGAGTCTCAGAAACCAAGTACCAAAGAGGCAGTGGGAATCTTCTTCTCACACAAGGTGACAGGCTGATAGACATGGAAGAAAAATGCCTGACCAGGCAGAAAGGACCCTCCCTACAGATCAGAAAGTGTGTGGGCTTCAAACAGCATGCTGTTCCTTTGGGCTTGGCATGTGCTGGACTCAAGTTCACAATCATATTTATAAACCAAACTGGCTTAAAAGACTTCCCCATACAGACTCTGTAGGATGACCCCAGTGCCTGTTTTCCAGAGCTTCTTAATGCCCAGGCTCTTGCTCCAAAGCCATGAAGAATTCAGTGCTTTCCAAGTAACTGTGCAGGCATCAGAGCCTTCCCTGCACAGTTGTCTAGCCAACACTTTCCCTGGTGCAGAAGAGACATCTTTAGGCTCTTGGGCAATTCAAGGATGGAAAAGACAGAAAGTTTTCACATCCTTCCATGCCACGTCTCCCCGAATACTTTCAGATCCATCTCAATGCCACCTCTTCTGGGCTCTGTCATTTATTTGCTTGACTTTATCCCCAGTCTTGTTCCAAAAAGTCTCTGAAGCACATCCAGCCCTTTTTTCTAACTATAAGTGGACTCAGAGTTTTCCTAAATCCAGAGACAGCCAGTATTTCTTCTCTCTGGACCACACACTTGAGAAACATGTGCAGAAATTTAACAAATAAAACAAAAAGAAAGAAAATGAAGAGAAGTGTTAAAAGGAGAAATATGTGCACTTGGCCATATTTTCCCCTTCGTCTTTAAGTCCCCAAGGACAAGGCCCATCGCGACTTTGGAATTTCCTAGGAAAGGAACTGATCTCTCCCCTGTCCCTTCTCCCACCCAACTCCTACTCACCACTGACAAAACAACATTACCGTATTCATTACTGCAAAATCTACTACAATCACCCTGTGGAACGAACACCTTGCCCTTGATTTTGTCTCTCATGAAACCAACCTAACAATGCTGGCTCAAACAAGTTCTGTTCCCTGGTGACCACTGGGGCAGGCAGAGTTTTCCATTATATCTGCCTCTGACTTGTGCTCACACACATTTCCAGAATCTTAACATGTGGCCACCACACGTCACATGACTTAATCTGTAGTTCAAAACTCGCTAAACCACATCTAATCACTGTAAAGGCCATCTACTATTCTAACGGTTCTCTATTGCCATCCATCTGCCACCAACAATATGCCTAAATCCATTTATGTCTGTTTAGCACCTCAAATATAGAAAGCACTCAAAAATATTTGTTGGATAAATACATGAACACACACACCAATCTATTAACTGCCTAGGGTAAGACTTTGGAGGATACAAGGAAAATGGCTATCACTGAAGTCTCAGGAGAGAACCCCAAAATGTCCCATGCTGCAGCTTATGAAGTTCCCTCCATCTGGAATGCCCTTTCCCACCCTTAAGTCACCTCACTAACTCTCACTGCTCCCAAGACTCAACCACACCTCATTCCCTCTTAAGGAATTCCATTTCCTGGCCTGCCTACTCGAAGCAAAGTGATCCTTTCTGTGTTTCTGCTTTAAATTCTGGATGCCATCACTTCACACGATGCTCCACGAGCTGAGTGAAAAAACAGCTATTGTCAAAGCAAAACAGTAAATGCTCTAGGAGGGGCAAAGGCTCTGGGGATCTCAAAGACAAGGGCCAGCAGCCGCTGGACCATAGGAAGCGGGCATGTGAGCTCAGTCCTGAGGACAGCAGGGTTCTTACTGACAGAGACAGGGGTGCAGTGGTGGGAAGGACATTGGAGACAGACAGCTAACATGAACAGAGACAGAGGAAAGATGGCAGGGGGACACAGGAAAAGTCCAGGAGGAGGACACAGGAAAGCAAGTCAGAAAAGACAGACTGAGGCCAGAATATGTACAATTCTGGGAGACAGGCTCTGTTAGTATTATTTTCCCAACTGAGAGAAGAGGATTCTGGGGATTACAAATGTGGTTTGCCAAAGTATTCAGTCACTGCTCACCAACTACGCTTAAGTCACACAGCAGTCATCTGTGTAAAAGGAAAAGAAGATATACACACATGCACGCATGCACACACACACGTATGTATATACACACACATATACTTATATACATAGATTCCAATTTCTCAACAGCAACACATGTTAGGAGTAGGAGGGCTGTCCTGTGCATTATAGCATATTTAACAGCATCCTTGGCCTCTACCCACTGGATGCCAGTAGCCCTGCCCCAGTTGTGACAACTAAAAACATTTCCAGACATTGTCAAATGTCCCCCAGGGCAAGTGGGCAGAATCACTCCTAGTTAAGAACCACCAACACAGATTACCTCCCAAAGGGGGAAGGAGTTACAAGGATTTGGAAAAGGAGAAAAATTGAGGGTATTTTGGTGGTTGGTGCATAGAAATTGAATTTTTTTTGAAAAAATCATGTGCAATATCACTCTACAAAATAAAATACAATACTCCAAAAAAGGATCTCCCTGCCAGGAAGCACCATCTACTATGTCTACTGTGCCACACCGGCTTCCAGATTAAAGGAGACTGCATGGCAAAGGCCCAGAGGCAGAAAGCATGGAGTGGGGATGGAAACACATTTCTGTTTAGTGTCTCTGGTGCTGGGTTCATCATGGACAACAGTGAGGACCGGGGTTGAAAGACAGGAGAGAGGCAGCATGTGCAGGACTCTGTAATGGAGGAAAGCCATGGGGGATGGGAGAGGGGCAGTTGTCAATTGGCCCACCTGCAGCAGGAGGTGTGGTGTGGAAGGGCCAAATCCCGGAAACAGGAAGAGTGCTGCTGAAATCACCCAGGCTAAAGATAACAAGGCCTGAAGTAGGGCAGTGTCCACGGGAAAGGAGATGAGCCAACAGAACTGATAGCAAGGGCACAGAAGCCACAGACCAGGCAGCAGATGGAAGGGAAGGGACAAGGCAGAGACAGAGACCCCAGTGACAAAAAGTGAACGTTCATCACTGAACTCAAGGGTTCCTCTTGGCCCACATAGGAGAGGCACAGATCGGTATCCCACTTCATTGTACGTGGGATAAACTCAAATGGTCTGAAAGGTTTTATATGCTATTTTTAAAGAGCTTTTCTCTCCCCCCATCTCCCTACTTGTCCCCAAAGGCAATCACCATTTATGGCTTTGTATCCTTCCTGAGATTGTCTACATGTACACAAGCACATATGCATATGTATTCATTTATCGTTTGTTTTTATTAATACAAATGGTATCCATTTACAATAAAGGCAATAAAAAGCAAGGACCAGGAAACTTCTATAAAGTCCATAGCAGAGCCAGATTTAGAACCCTGACTTCTCCTTAAGCTGTTACTCTGTTTCACCTTTGTACATTCTGATTCGTTTACACGGAGCCTACTTATTGAGTACTCTGCAAGCTATCAGAGATACAAAGAATAAGATGGTCCATCCTTCACGATGAAGAGAATGACGTTATCACCTAACACGAACAGCCCAGCAAAACAAAAACTAGACCAGCGTGTGAGAGGATGCTGTAGTTCTGCTGGAGTCAGCAGTTATCAATAAATGCAACATAGAAGACATGGCTTAGTCAAACTGCAATATTAGTTATTTATTACTGCATTCCAACTTGTCCCCAAACTTAGCAGCCTCAAATAACACTAACCATTAATTATCTCAGAGTTTCTGAAGGTAAGAGTGACTTAGTTGGGTAGTTCTGGCTCAGGGTCTCTGATGAAACTGTAGTTAACATGCCAGCCATGACTGCGGTCATCTGAAGACTTGAGTGGGGCCAGAGGATCCAGTTACAAGATGGGGTGGTCACATAACTGTTGACAGGAGGCCTAGGTCCCTCACCACAAGAGACTTTCCACAGGCTGCCCGTAGGCCCTCACAACAGCTGGCTTCCCCCAGAGCAAGTGATTCAAGAGGAAGCAAGGAAGAAGCTACAGCGTCTCTTATGACCCAGCCTTGGAAGTCATACTCTACCATTTCCTCCTGGTCACCCCCATTAGCCCTATTCAACATGAGAAAGGAGTATGAAGCATCAAGAATATCAGGAAGCATAGATCACTGGGGGCCATTTCAGAGGCTGACTACTACAATTGCCTTACCTATCCTCATTTGCCTTGACATTGTACATATTCCTTTTTCTTTTTTAATTTTTTTTTACATTTATTTATTTTTGACAGAGAGATATGGAGTGTGAGCAGGGGGGGACGAGAGAGGGGGAGACATAGAATCCGAAGCAGGCTCCAGGCTCCAAGCTGTAAGCACAGAGCCCGAGGCGGGGCTCGAACTCACGAACCACGAGATCATGACCTGAGCCAAAGTCAGACGCTTAACCAACTAAGCCATCCAGGCACCTCAACGTTGTACATGTTTCTGTTTCCACACTGCTTCTTATCTAATGGACTTAGAGCTTATGACATGTTCCATTTTCTGCTTCACGTGATCAAATAATAGTGCCAAATTTTTCCACCAAGTAGAAATCTACTTAATGATCTTGGCAAGTCTTTAGAAAAATATTCATCGGGCAGAGTTTAGAGGGTCAGAGAGAGTATAAAGGACCTGAGAGAGTATAACACAGATTAAGCAGGATTTCTGGTAATAAAATTAAAGTGGTTTTCCCTTTCAGATGTCAACGATTTAACTATTTGCAATGTTCTACTGGCTGTGATGGTGCCTGGCTATTTAAAATAGGCCTCTCTCATTACACTGCCCAGTTCTGTGGGCTGACTGTAGCCACACCTGGACATGTGTCTGGTTACTGGCCCTCAGTGAGTCACTACTACCCCTGCCCTGCTCACACACCTGACCTCTGGGTGGTGTCCATGGATGGTTCAGAGATCTCAGAACACTCATTCCATTCAGGGAGACAGACAAGCACTCCACTTGGTTATTCTCACTACTTCTGTAAATGCATACATTTCCAGCATTGAGACATTAGAACAACCATATTAGACAAGAAACAAATGAAACATTCCTCCTACAAACCTCACCACCAACATAGTAAACTTTCCCCTTCATCCCTGGTCCCTATTTACCCTCATCCACTTGTTCCTCAGCACAGTTTACAAATTTAGGCAACCAGCACTTGGCAAAGAGCAAAAACCTCACCAACAAAATGGGGCCCTCCGTGACCCTACTCCCTTCCCTTTCTGCCCTTCAGCAGAGAGAGGGGCAGGTAATAATACCATTAAAAATGGAAATGGATTGCTAACAAGACCTCAGACAGTCTGTGCTTCCATCTTAAGTGGCAGCATGAACAAACTATCCAGGGCATTCCATCTCACTTGTAAAGACCAGAGCAGACTTTTCTACAGAGATAATCTGCTTGTGTCTCTGTGCGTGTGTCTTTCTCTGCCTCTGGCTCCCTCCGCCCACCGCCCCCCCCCTCCCGGCCCTCTCTCTCACGCACATACGCACACTAAAAGTCTCTCATGGGGAGCCTCAGTGGCCCAGTCGGTTAAACATCTGACTCTAGGTTTCAGCTCAGGATGTGATCTCACAATTCATGAGTTCAAGTCCCGTGCTGGTTCTGTGCAGACAGTGTGGAGCCTGCTTGGGATTCTCTCTCTCCCTCTCTCTCTGCCCGCCACCCCCCCCCCTCAAAATAAATAAATATATTTTTAAAAGTCTTTCATGATTTCCATGGCTCTTAGGAAAAAGAACAAAACCCCCCAGGTGCACAAGCCTGCAAGAGCCAGTCCCCTCTTTCCTCTTTACTTCCTCTCACACCAGACTTCCCCTTGCCCTGCAGAGCCCAACAACACTGGCCTTCACTCCACATCTTGCATAGACCACGCTCCCTCCTGCCACCAAGCCCTTTGCACATGCTCTATCCTCCTCCTGGAATATTCTTTGAGTTTTTTCTTTAATATAGTTAATTCTTATTCATCCTTCAGATGTCCATCATTTTCCTCAAGGAAGCATCCCCCCTCCTCTATTTCAAAGCGCTTATCACAACTGAATTACACATTTACACATGTGATTAACTGAATAAGGTCTGTCTCCCCCATTTTGTCCATTTTCTTTCCACAACCCAGCATAGACAGTGCCTGGCATAAATGGAATGCTCCGTAGATAGTTGCTTAATTAACTAATGACTATGAGCGAAGTAGTTACTGACGGAGATTCCACAAACTGTATCAGCAACCCATTCCCAGGGGTTAGGAATTGATGCTAATGTCCAATCTCCTGAATCATTTAAGCCTCACCCTCTGGTCATTCCTCAGTACAGATGGGAAACAGATGGAAGCTCTCCTCTCTCCTCCCAACCGACTCAAAGCCTGTGTCAGGCAAAGCAGGGACAGCATGGTTTGTAGACCAGGCTGTTCTGTTGCTCTTCCTGAGGCCAGGACAAGAGTTTTTCCTTCCCTCTCCATTTCTCTTCACACTGACTGTGAATTCACTATGATTTTCTGGGTCATCGGAATGCTCTGGGTGTCCTGAAAGCTTTCCTTTCCCCACCCCTCCCTTTGGAGCTGCAGGAAAAGGCCCTCCTGTTCAACCACACTCATGAAGCTACACGGTCCAATCATTAAAACCTGGCCAATGTCCTACCTATCCCATGTGAATAATCTTCTTAATGTGATTCGGCATCAGTTCACCCTCCTGCACCATGATGCTCTCCGCAGAACAGCAGCAGCCAAAGCCACTCAGGACAGCAGACCCAAATGAGAGCTCTGTTAATGCTGTGGTCCGAACTGGGAAAAGCAGAGGTCCTCCTTGTAAATATTTTATTTTATGGGGTGCTACCCTCTGGAAATCTTAACTGTAAGTGGAACCTAATTGGCTCTTCAAATAAATGAAATCTATTTTAACTCATCTCCCAGGTCAACATTCTTTCTTTGCCTTGCACTTAGGGTATTTAAACTGTCCAGGATTTCCAACTGTTAACTCTGAGTTTACTAAAAGGAGTCTAGTACAATGACAGTAGGTTCGAGGGGTGCTAAAGTCCAGAAACTCCTAGAGCGGTCCTAGGAAAACAAGTATCTTTTTCGTTTCTAAATCTTAAGTATTTGGTATGTAAAAGACACTCAGGGTGTCAAGGTACAGAAGGGACGTGCTCTTTCTCTCCTGAATTTTGCCATCTAAGGAAAAGCGGTCAGCCTTTCCTGATCTCCCACCCTGCGTGTGCCTCAACCACAGCACCATAACTTTATCATCCTCTTATTTGCATGTCTTTCCAGGACTAATAAAAGATCTTTAAAGCTAGAAACCATGGCGTGCCCACCTTTGTATCCTCAGTGTCCAGCACTGGTCAAACACACTCAAACATGTGATGAAAAAGGAATGGCTGCGTGTGAGACTCTTACCCTTTCTTCTACAAACCACAGCAAGTCAATTTGGCAGCTGAGTGAAAGCACCAGGAGGCAAGTACAGAGATGTCCTGTTTATGTTCACCACGGCTCCCTAAGAGGCGTTATCAGGACCCATGCAACTGGGATCAGAGTCCCAGCAGGGAGGGGGCATGTCTAGGGCTTAAATGGTGGGTCCAAAACAAACATCCTAGGACACCACACCATGCCTCCTATTAAGCTACTTTCTAATCAATACAGAATGCAAAAGAGCAATGAAATTATTAAAAGAGTCATTTCTGGAGGGGAAAAAAAAAACTAGCGAGAAAAAAATGTAGGAGACCTTGTTTAACCTTGAATCTTTGCATTTTACTTTTGCTGATGGAAACTTCTGTGCCACTCTGGGCGCACTTGAGTCGGTGGAAAAGAGATACTTCCCTTTACCTGAGCACCTGCCTGCCACCCTGCCATGTCCCCCGTTCTCAACAGCCGTCATCCAGGGTAAGCTGATTATGTGAAGTTAGAAAGCTGGGGAAATAAGGATTTTTTCCAGGTTCCCTCACTACCCTCGCTCCCGTGGAGAAAACAGAAATGAGATTTTTCACTGAATTAGCCCTATCTTTAGGGGAGGCAATTCCATTGATCCTGAGATTAGCACTGATTTTACCATCTGACCCTCTGGTGACCTTTTGCTTTTAAAGGAACCAGTCACAGATCAGTAGGAAAGAGAGAGGGAAAATATAGAAGTGACACAAGAAAGGGGCACTGAAGCACATCTCCATTTTTATAAGATGAGTGACATTTCCAAATTGTTCGGTGAAACATAAACATAGAGCCATAATTTGAGGACACTTTTGAGGGGGAAAGAAAGCTTCACCATTCTGAATTTGAATACAATTTATAGAAGCGTTACAGGATATAAAATGTGTTAGAAAGAATTTACACCATACAGAGCAAAACAAGATGAAAGCACAGAGATTTGTATGTATATGTATATATACATATATATGTATATGTGTGTGTGTGTGTGTGTGTGTGTGTGTATATATATGTGTGTGTAATGCAAAAACAAGCTGCTTCTAGAAGTTTCTCAAATACATCATCCATTAAGCCAAATGCAACACTCTTCCAACTTGCTTTCCTGTTACTAGACTTGGCCGCTTCTCATCCTGTCTCTGAGCCTGCGTCCTCCCGCTCTTCTACCCTATGCTCCTGTTTTCTTGTCTTGGAGCCATCACGACCCTCCGGGAGTGGCCTCCACCCTTGTGGACTGGCTCACCACCCCACCCAACAGGGCCGCCCTGACTCTCACCAACCGCCTTCCCCCAGAAGCCCCACCTGGAACTTCCCCATCCCCAGCAAGGCCTCAGCACCTGAGGCAATACCTTGGGCTTAGCCCTATCTCTTCTTTGTCCCTCACCCCAATCATGGCACTCATGTGGGGACTCTCCTGCCAGTCCTGCGTCTCCTGGCCACTGCCTCCTTGACCCCGCAGCTCCATCCTCCTATTTCTAACCTTTCTTCCAACTGCTAACTCCCCTACCTGCAGGTCACCACTATGAAAGCATGTCCCTGCTATACAAGCATGTCCCTATTAGGTCTCTGTGACAAATATCAAGTGCTCCCTCATCAATGAAAAACCACTCACGTGTCACGGCATTACGATATTTAATGAGTCCTCATATCCCTCTTCACCTCACCTTAGCTATCTTGTCTTTTTCTGTTCTTAAAAAAAATTATCATGAAAAATTTTAAACATTAGCAAAAGTAGAGTGTGTAGCATAATGAACGCTCATTTATCCATCATGCAGCTTTAATACTTATCAACACATGGTTAATCTGGTTTTATCCACACCCCCAATCACTTTCTCTCCCAACTGGATTATTTTAAAGCAAATTCTAGATAGCCTACCATTTCACCTATAAATACTTCAGTAAGTTTCTTTAAAATGTAAAAGACTCTTGGGGTGCCTGGGTGGCTCAGTTGGTTAAGTGTCCAACTCTTGGTTTCAGCTCAGGTCGTGATATTATGGTTCATGAGTTCAAGCCCGGCATCAGGCTCTCTGCACTGACAGTGCAGAGCCTGCTTGGGATTCTCTCTCTCTACTCTCTACCTGCCCCTACGCTGCTCATGCTCTCTCTCTCTCAAAATAAATAAACTTAATTTTTTTTTTTTTTTAAATAAAAGACTCTTAAAAATGGGTCAGCTATTGGGGCAGCTGGGTGGTTCAGTCGGATGGGTGTCTGACTCTTGATTTTGGCTCAAGTTTTATCTCATGGTCTGTGGGACTGAGCCCCACATCGGGCTCCTCTCTCTCTCTCTCTCTGCCCTTCCCCTCCTGGTGTTCTCTCTCTCTCCAAATAAACAAATAGATGATAAACTTTTAAAAATAACACTATCATCACTCCTAATACTTTTGCATACTCTATTTCTTAATATCACTAAATATACAGATGATGTTTAAGTGTCCCCAATCATTTCAAATATATTTTGTTTTTTGCAGTTCATTTGTTTGAACTGGGATCCAAACATGGTCCATGTGTTGGACCTGGGTCTCTGCCTCTCAAAAATCTCTGTTAATCTGTAACCATCCTATCTTCTATTGCTCTACAAGGCTCCAGCCCAGAGCCACATCTCACTTCCCTACCGACAAGATGCTGAATATGCTGGACCCAGCACCACCCATGTCCTCGGCCTCAAACACCGCTCGCTTCCCCTTCACATCAACCCTGCCCCCAGCGCGAGCCACCTCCCACAGCACTGAGCCACACTTCGCTTGGGACATTTACTCTTTCCCACTCTGTAGTCAGCTTCAGTATTACTTCTCTCCCCTCCAATCTTCTGGAAGGTACACTTCTCTGATTTATCTTCGTAACTTTCACCATACCTTGCACTTGACAATGGTTCAGTAAGTAAACTTATAAATGTTGTATTTACATATAATACAAATGGAGACGTAAAGGATGGCAAGAGTCTCTCACGTATCTCCATTCTCCTTCCACTTCCCCTCATCCACTCATCTAAGACATATTTGTTGCTTAACTGCTGTGTGTTGAGGACTTGAGATGGCCTAATGGCCCAGAAGTCATGTTACACAATACAAAAGTAAAAGTGGCTCTTTTAACACCCTCAAAATACCTGTATCTTTTAGACACAAATCAGTCCTTCGAAGATCAACATTAACATTATGAAACTGCTCTCAACAGACAAGATCTGGTCATTTTCACAAGAAACAATTTAAATTCATAAATCAGACCCTAAAATAATCTAATATGCCTTAGGACTGTCAGGACTCAAAGGCCATCTCTCTTTTGTCTATTCCTGTCCTCCAAAACCATGTATTGAACACCTATTAAATGCCACACACTGGGGATGCCTAGTGGAAAATGATGACAGTCTTGAGTATGAAAGAGAAAAAAAACCTAGAACAAGATTTCCAGCATTCACCAGTCCCTAGAACTGTAAGGTCCAAGAAGCAACCAGGGAACTCCTTGGAGGAGCTAGAAATCTGAAAACACTAAACTGTTTGCACCTGCCTTTTGCACGAGGAGTTGAAGATGGAAAGGAGTACGGATGAAAAAGAGGAGCTATCGGCTTCATTTTTCCACCAGACAACGGTCATTCACATCCCCACTGACTGTCCACTGACTGTCCATTTCCTCACTTAGATTCTAGCAACTGCCACAAACCCAAGAAGAGACAGAACATTTCGCTTTCAAAACCAGAAAGAGTATAAAAGGACATAGCACAAAGAAGTAGCTATGAAATACAGTGTCAAAGTCCTTAGGGGTCCTTTGGAAGAATGTTTGATAGAAATAACCCCCTTTTCTAACAGACGTCAAGTTCCATTTCTCAATGGGAAGGGAACTCAAGTAGCTCACCTAATGACCCAAACCACCACTGCTTGGAGGGGAAGGTACACTTCATTTTGCTGCACAAGGAAACACCACAAAACCACAGCACTCAGGGCTCAGGTCATCATCTCACAGTTTGTGGGTTAAAGCCCCGCATCAGGCTCCAGGCTAATGTGCAGGGCCTGCTTGGGATTCTCTCTCTCTCTGCCTCTCCCCTGATGATGCTCTCTCTCTTGCTCTCAAAATTAATTAATTTTAAAGAATTAAAAACAAAAAAACAAAAAACAAGCACTCATGAATTCTCATCTGGTAAGCAATCATTCTGTTCTTAAAAAGGTGTAGCTGCTTGGGTCTACCAAGACCACTCTTGCAGAGTGTCTATCTGGAATACCTGTAAAATGTTCTTAACACAACTTGGTGGTTTTCACCAAATGTTCTAGTAATTTAAAACTTCTTGCACTCAAGCTCAGGCCAGGATGAAATATTTGTTATTTGACAACAATAAAATAGCGCTTTAGGGGTTTTGGGCCCTGGGGCAGTGACAAAAATTAGAAAAACTGACGGCAGGAAGTTGGGCTGCCTCCTAAGACTTACCAAGGAAATAAACTTTTTAATGCAATGCAGTTCCTCAAAGAAATGTCAGTTTTTAGTCACAGTAGTGGATAAGTCCTTCCTCTGGGACAGCAAAAGGCTAAATGCTAATGCACACATTTAAGAAACAAGATACCAAATTAAAATGTTGTATTTAAGTCACTTAAGTGTCTGACTCTATTTCAGTTCAGGTCATGATCTCACAGTTCTTGCAATCGAGGCCTGTGTCAGGCTCTGAGCTGACAGCACACGGCCCACTTGAGATTCTCTATCTGCCCCTCCCTCCCTCTCTTACAAAATAAATAAAATAAACTTTAAAAAATTATATTTAATTCACTCTCCTCCAAGTAGTTAATAGAATAACCTTAAAATTGTATTATAGAATACTCACATGAAAATAATGTAACAAAAAGGCAGCATCTGTCTGCTAAACTGACTTTATTTTTTCCATTAGATATGATTCAGTCACATTTGTTCAGCAACCACCTTCAGAAGCACAAGCTAAACAAAAGACAAAAACGCAATCATGATGCCCTTTAGGAAACTGCAGGGAAACGTAAAGGCAACGTACAGAAATTCAGAGTAACAGAGTTTCTTCAAAGACCTCCCCCATCACCATTGCAGAAAAGCCAAGAGTAACTACACAACAGGGACTGAAAACCCAATTATGAGGGGAATTTGTCGTCTACTTCCTTTCACTCATCAGATTACGCAGATATAACTGTGTGCCAGACACTGTGCTAAACTCAAGAGACAAAGGTCACACGTTGGCAGCCTGCAGATGAGCTGAGTTTGGTCGATATCATTCTTTTCTTGCTAATTTAAAAGTCGGAAGATCTCACATCAACATCCAGATATCTGAATTCTTTAAAAAAAAAAAAATTGAGAGGTGATAACATGGGGCAGGATTCCTTTACTGACAATTTTCAACAGCAGTAAAGAAGCAACGAACTCTACAGCAAAGGGCACACTTACCAGTTTGCCACAGTCTCCACCGTGTCCTACTGTCCCCCCAACAACACACCCAGAAGTCCACTCATTCATGTCCTTGCCTGGGCCCTGAGGTACTTAAGTTTTCCACTCCTACTCCAGGAAGAAAAAGGAGGGATAAAAATGTCTCCTGTGCTTCTTTAAGAAGCTTAGAGTCTAACGAAGTCGCAGACATGATGAGTTACAACATGGTATCATAGAAACTACAGAAGATGAATAACTAGGGAGCAAAAGAAACCCTAAGAAAGGTGCAATTAACCCCACGAAGGGGAGTGGAAGTATCCAGTCACCATCACAGGGGAGAGGAAATTTGGGGAGGGTCTTGAAGGATTCTCAAGGGGGTAGTCTGGCAGAAAAGTGGACGGAGGTCAGCTCCCATGTACAGAAAGGTGAAAGGATTAAGAGAACATGGAGTTTTCTGGAAACGGGGTTAGGTAGAAAAAGGGCTTCTATCACCTACCACGATAACAACTTGGAACTTAAATGTAGCAATGGGGAGCCAAGAGAGCCTTTAAGCACAGGCTGACATGATCAAATTTGTCCTTTCAGGGGAAGATTCTGAGAGCACTGTAGAATATGACCTTGGGACAAAGAACCTTGCTGGCACACACCCCTTTGGATGCTGACGTGCATCCCTTTTTGGTTAGTTTCCTGCTGCTTAGAAACCCTACATTCTCTGCCAATGATACATGTCTTGGTTAACACACTTGTTACTTCTTTCACAAACCCATATGGGTCAACCAAGTTAACTGTCTTAAATTGGCATAATTAAAATGCTGTACTTGGGGCACCTGGGTGGCTCAGTCAGTTGAGCATCCAACTTCAGCTCAGGTCATGATCTTGCAGTTCATAAATTCAAGCCCCACATCGGGCTCTCTGCTATCATCATACAGCCTGCTTCAGATCATCTGTTCCCCTGTCTCTATGCCCCTCCCCCACTTGTCCTCACTGAAAAATAAAACATTTTAAAAAATGCTGTACGTTAACATACAATACTGACCTTTGAAAGAGTCAAAATGCAACAGACTATGTCTCTACAGATGACCTTGATGTCATACAACAAAAATGTCCTCTTTCACCTACCATGCTTCCCTTCCCCACTTGCACCATCTGTGAGAGGACCTACAAGCTTCTAATAACATATCCTGCATCTGACGCGTGGCACAAATTTAACTTTCCTTATATTCAGATCACTATACATATGCCCGAAACACCATCCTCAACTACCCTTCAATGAATAAACATATTAACTCGAGCTTTGATGAAAGGTCTGAACATGGTAAAGACATGTGGGTTCAAAGGAGAATCCTCTTACTCAGTAGCCTACTAGCACATCCCCCACGAAACAACAGCACAGAAAAGCTAAGAAAAAGGACACCAGGCTGCTGCGCAGAAAGAAAATCAGATGGAACAGACACATGCCCTCAAAGCAACGAAAATTAAATCAGTTTCCATTTTCTCCTTCAAACTAAACCTAATCTCCAAAAAAAAAAAAAAAAAAACCTAAGGCAAATCAATGCGAAGCTCTTTAAAAACTATCTCAGTTATAACAACCCCAAACACACTATTTCCCAGACCTTTTATTGTTATAACAAACAAAACCATCTTTCACTTCTTGTCATTTGCAATTACCATGCCATAATTGAAAATCAGTGAATCACTATGGAGCTTAGGGGAGGGGGGGGGCCTACAAGCTCAGAGCTGTCGCCATAATCATCACAGAATAAACCAACAGTATCAAGAGTTCTTTGCTCATCCTTTTTAACCTGTGCATCGCAGAGACTCTAAAAAACTTTATACTCTGTAATTCCCCTCATTCCCTAAAGATGGCATGATATTTCAAAGCATTTTCCCCTTCAAAACGTTGCTTTTTCTCTTCTTCAACAGCCAAGATGAGGCCTGCACCAGAAGACCTCAACATAATTTACAACCTATGTTGTAGGAGCCAAGAATTCAATTAAGAGAAAAATTATCTCACAAGGGTCTGGGCAATTCAGCCAATTAGCCCTGGTGGAACTCTGCTAAGAAAAGAACCCAAACCATTTAACAAAAGGCTTCACAAGTCAAAAGGAACAGGCTAAGGCAGGGGCAGGGGTCAGGATTCCAGAAATCTGGGTCTGGTCTGCAATCCTGTCGCAAAGCCACCCAATGCCCTCGGCCTCCAACCCTTAGGCACACCTGGAGGGGCCCCGCTGTGTGCTCTGCAAGGGGCTCGGCTCCCTCACGGGCCTCCAAATCTCACCTCAAATAAAAGCATTATCCATGTCCTTAACAATTTTTAAATTTATAGACCCAAAATGGTCAACAGCAACAGGGCTGAGCCCATTATTTGTGATCAAGCTCTATTTCCACAATCTGATGAAACTGAGTTTCACTCTGTAGTGAAAAGAAAAACAACTAGCACTGGCGTGAGCAAGGCGGTCTCGCCCCTTCGGCTGTCCCCACGCCACACCCTCACTCTCTTGCCCCGGGCCAACATGCCCTGGAGTCTGACCAGACCTGGCTCAGCAGACTCACCTTGGTGGCCTCTTCTACACTCTCCCTCAGGGCCTGCAGCTCAGCATCGTACTGCTCCTTCAGTTTGTCCATCTCCAGGTCGTGGCTGGAAACCTCTTCCTTCAGGGCTCCCTTCAGGGCGGTGAGTTCACGCTCCCGCTTTCTCAAGAGGTCTTCCTGCTCCTCTTTGGCGATGAGCAGATCCTGAAGATCCTGTTTTGCCTGTAAGAGTTCCTAGAGACAGAAGCATGAACAGGGAGGTAAGGATTAAACATCTTTGCTGAATGGCCCTACATGTCCCCTCCAGTTGGGTGGCCCAGACGAACGGCCATCCTCTCAACCTGTCCTCTCTGACTCTCTCCTCACTATAGTACGCACCAGTTTAGACCATCTCCTCCTCATCCCTTTCACTCCTCTGACGCCATCATTCCCCTAGATTTGTTTGCCTTTGTTTTGAGATTTGACTTGAAGGAGAAAAAGGGAAACTGATTTCATTTTCACTGCTTTGAGGGGGCATGTGTGTCTTTTCCATCTCACCTCCTTTCTGTGCAATGAATGGTCTGTTGCCCTCACAAAGGGCTCATGTGTGCTGTTGTTTCACTGGGGGACGTGTCCACTGTGTGGGCTCACTTAACTTCACGCCCCCCGTGGGGCCCTGCATGTGGTCAAACCCTTCGTTCACAGCCCTGGTACTGGGAGGACTCTGCCCAGTCTCCTGTCGCACTGGGGCAAGGCACACACTCCCATTTTCTCCTCATTCACTGCCAAGAGTTCCTGAGAAAAGTCACAAAACTGGGGCAACACGTTCCACTACAAATCGCATTACCTAAACCCAAGCGTGTCCTGCCAAAAGTTCGCATTCCTTGTACTTCACCATCTTTGTCTCAGACCTACTCGGCGATCCTCAAGTTCAGGACACTCCTCTCCTGCAGACGCCCCCACATCACACTGGCGGGACCCGGATGCGGCTGCCTCGGCGGCCCCTCCACCCCAGCTCTTCTCCGCACACCCAGCCCCCTCCCACCCGAAGCCACTTCCCACACCACGAGCTGCCCCTTGCCAGCCTGCTCCAGGCCTTTCCTCCATCAGCGATCTGTTTCTCTGTCACATTGTCCTTTTCTCTTTCCTTGAGTCTGTATTCTTTCCCTCAGGGCACAAGAATCCACTGGGTCAAAAAGCAACAACAACAACAACAACAAGCTTTGCCACTAAATTTTTATAAAGTGTAATTTCTGTCCACTGTGCTTCTTGACCACTTAGTCACTCTTTAATCTCTAGCTACATGGCCTTGGATCCTACTGTACTAAGACTGTCCCCTCCAAGGTCATAGTGACCTCTTAGTCAACAAGTCCAGGCTTCTCCCCGGTCCTCACTTTTCTCCACCAACCCTTCTTTGATCCTCCCAACCTCTCTTTAAAATTCTCTTTTGCCCTGCAGTTCAAAGACAGTACTTGCCTGTTTTCTTCCCTCAGGCTGCTTTTTCTATGACAATCTTCCCTGGCTTTTCTCTCCCTCTTCCCAAAAGCTAAGATGATCCCCAAGAATGCAACTTCGCATTCTTTATTCTTTTTTGGCAAGCTCATCGGTTGGGTTTTTTTTTTTTTTTTTTCCCAACTATTCATTCTAAGTAAGTAACTCTCAAACCTTTACCTCCCAACTCTTATCTGAGTTCAGACCTGCACTTCCAGTGACCTGCCAGACACATCCATCTGGATGTCCCACGGGCACCTAAGATTCAGTAGGCTTATATTTTTCAGCGAATTCTTCATGTTCCTTCCTTTCCTCCTCCTTTGTTCATTATTCTTTTAAATGGCACCACCTGCTTGAGAGCTTAGAAGCATCCTTGACCTCTCTTGTCCTTGTCCTTCACAACCAAAATGTTAGCTCTGTAACATCCTAGAGATCCTTTCCCTCGCCTCCCTGGTTTAGGCTCTCCTGCCACCCAACTACTCACTGCATCCAGTTGCTCACCTGTGGCCCCTATGACGTGATCCTCTGTCTCAAGCGCCCTTCTTCCCTCTCAATCCCACCTGCCTCTGCCTTTCAGAAAATCCCTGAAGACTCAGAGCAGGATCTCCTGCAAGAAGTCTTCCTTGAATCCCCTTCCTGATACCCATCTCACTCTAGCGGTGTGTCTCAGAGCACTTAATGCTTTTACCTTGCAGTCCACAGAGATTATTTTCTTTCCTCCCCTGTTAGACTGTCAGCCCCTTGAAAGAAGGATATAGATCTGACTGTATTTTTGGTGCACAGATCAATGATATTGGGAATGTGTCTGTTCTGAGTAGAAATAAATTCACACATGAAGCAGGGCAGAAGTCTGGAGATGTAAGAATTCTAAACTGGTCTATTTTTTCACTGGTGGCTTCTGAGTAAATGCACACCCTGTTCTCTTGGAATTCCTGGGGAATCAGAGGAATGGCTGCCACCTGTGGAGCTGAGGCCTTGGCGATGATAAACTACTTTCCATTCAAGAAGTATGTCGTTGATGAGGGGATGAAAATATGACTGACGATGGAATCTCTTAGCCTTTTCTCTGGCACATGCACATGCATTGAACCAGTCCCAGGGTAGAGCCACATGGCACAGACCAAGACTCAGCCCTTCAAAAATCTCGCTAGCAGGCACTGAGAAGCTCAGAAGAAAGGTCAAGAGATTCATCCAGGTAAATAAGGCAATTCTGGTTCTTCCAAAGCACCAAGCACAGAACACATATGCAAATCTTATGAAAATATACCCCATCCTGACACGCACCAAAGGGGACATCCTGGTGCCGATGCTGCCGGCCCCTTCTTAAGCGGTATCAGAACCACCCCCCCCATCACTGCTGTGACTGGCCACCCCATCAGGTCTTCCTGGGCTTTCTGCCAGCCTCTAACAGACATTGTGGTTCTAACTCCACTTCCTCCTCTTACTCTCACACATTTCTCAATTGTTTTGATGATAAGGCAGTTCCTCTTCCCACACTTATCTTTCCCAGGATGTATCTGGGCTTTGCGTTGCCTGGTGTGCCCTGCCACCAATGCATGTCAAGAACCTAGGTTTCTATGGTCCATTTTACACCGACGCGCCATTATCTGCGGTCGTGGCTTTGCTTAAGTGGCCTGTGTTGTACAAATCCAATCAGATTACACCTCACCCTATCACTTAGTAGCACTTGAGGTTTTCCAGGGTAGAGGCCAAAAAACCACGAGAGATTTCAGAAACTTTACCCAATCGCCTCGGTATCCTCATTTCCAGTTATATCAAGCCAAAGAAAGCAGAAAAAGTATATAAATTTCAAAACGTAAGTAAATACCCATCAGAGGTGACCATGCCTCTCTAGAGATACCAATCAGAAAACAAAGGAAAGCTTTGCCCAATCAGAATCAGCACTTTCAAAATTCATATGCATTCAGGCTAAGTGCAGATAACAAAGTTTCCAGGAGATAAAAGCCTAGTGAGTATGAATGTATGTGAGCAGGGAGAGGCGACAGATGTGATTGTGCTTGGTACATAGTATATAACAGGAACTGTGGTAAGGATTTCCAAAAATCCTAAGAGATGAATATTCAAGGCGATTAATATTATTCTCATTCATAGATGGAAAAAAAAAACCAAAACAAACCCTGGAGCTTTGAGACACTAACATGCTTACATTCACACAGCTTAGAGGTAGAAGATTAGAACACAGACTGGATACCAATGCCCCTTCTCTTAATCACACAGCCTCTGCAAGCCTGACCACAAATCTACACACTCAAGAGGGGCTGAGGAGCAAACAATTACCCTGTGTTCAGTCTCTCAGCTGCAAATGGAATAGAACACTGGGTATGGCTGGAAGTGCCTGTAAGGAAGTCCACCTCTTTTTTTAAATTTTTTTTTTTTTCAACGTTTATTTTTATTTTTGGGACAGAGAGAGACAGAGCATGAACGGGGGAGGGGCAGAGAGAGAGGGAGACACAGAATCGGAAACAGGCTCCAGGCTCCGAGCCGTCAGCCCAGAGCCTGACGCGGGGCTCGAACTCCCGGACCGCGAGATCGTGACCTGGCTGAAGTCGGACGCTTAACCGACTGCGCCACCCAGGCGCCCCGAAGTCCACCTCTTTAAAGAAAAGACACATGCCCGGGGCACCCGGGTGGCTCAGTCAGTTAGGTGTCCGACTTCAGCTCTGGTCATGATCTCACGGTTCATGAGTCGGAGCCCAGTGTCGGGCTGTGTGCTGACAAGCTCAGAGCCTGGAGCCTGCTTTGGATTCTGTGTCTCCCTTTCTCTCTGCCCCCAACACCAACTCACGCTCTGTCTCTATTTCTCTCAAAAATAAATAAACATTAACAAAAATTAAAAAAGAAAACAGACATGCCCAGAACCAGGAAAGAAAAAAAGCTGAAAGAAAAAGAGAAGCCCACTCTGGGGCCTAGCTGTTAGCAGCAGCAACAAGTGGCTGTCTGGAAAGCAGACATTCCAGAATATCCACAGCAGCAACTTACTTTCCATAGAAAGCCTCACTCCACACACCACCTATTGACAGGTATTCCAGGTCAACCTGAGAAAAATGCTGATCTCTTCCGTATAAATGTTTCCCAGAAGTTCAGCAGGGGTCCCCATCGCTGGCCCACACTCACTGAAAGGATACGTAAGGGTTTTGTATCAAAACTGTAGCTGATAGGAATTATGTAAATTTTGTTCTCAGGAGAACAGCCTAGAAAGCACATCACAGCTGATGAAAACCATGATTACTTTTTAGTACTTTTTGATTAAAATTTGTGTAATAATTCAGTAATATCCTGCAAGTTTAGAACTATTTAGAGACCTCATTTCTGAGCACAGTCTATCCTCAGATCAATATAATTTCAATACCAGAGTATTTCAAGTACTTGCTCGTGGCAAATGCCAGGGATAAAACATTACCAGATTCTGTTGGAGTGAGGCCCATCTGTCAGCACTGTAGTCTCCCATCAAAGATGATGGTTGGTAATTAGAAAACTCCACTGTCATGCACTTAGAGAGAGGTCTCACGTTCACCCCTTTCCCCCAGAATGGAGGGAAATGCATTCACAGACAAAGAAGTGACTGAAAACTTGTCCCATAATCATTTTGTAACCTGAATTTGGTTCAGAACCATCAATTGTTTAAGAATAACAAAGTCATCTTATTTTTGGTCAGTTATATGGCTTATCCCAAGCAAATTGTATTTCTTACTATTTCTTTCTTTATATCTTCTTTTTAGCCATTTTATTCTCTCCTAATGTTGCTTTACTGATGCCCAGTATTATTTAACAAAATGTGAAGTATTAGAAGAGATTTCATTAAAAATCTTATGGATTGTGGCAAGCCTCACAAAATAAAAAGCCTTCAAACTTTTTAAAACATTTAAAAGCAGAAGTGTTTAAGGTGCATTGTGTTTAAGAGCCTGTTCTAAGCTAAATGCCATGGAAAACTTGGCCATAACTATAATCTGTTATTGGATTCCCCCAAGCCACTTTTTATTAAGATATGAAGAATAAATTGAACGTGACAAAGAGATAGGGTCTATTTTATTAGTGGTATAGAAACCATAGATCAGGTTTTAAATGTTGCTGACAAGTAATAGGAACTTGATTAAAACAGTGAGGATGAATTTCCAGAGGAGAAACCCACTTTGGCACAGAGAAGCTAACTGTACCCCCAACTAATCCTGCAGAAAGACAGCAGATAACAGTCCTCCTGTTACAGGAAGAGGCAAATAATGAGAAAGCCAGCAACCCTGGGAACATCTGTAAGAGCAGATGTGCTCTGTTTCCTTTCTGTGTCTCTCATTACCAACCTGAAAACACATCACCAAAACTGAGGTTCATATGCTTATCCTAGTTACCACTGTAAATAAGTCACTAAACTATTTGATTAATTAAATCATATTCATTAATATACACTCAGTACACTGTGCTTAAAGAGGCAAAGAAGCACGTGGCTCAAATCAGAATTATCCCCTTCTCTTAAAAAGGTGACAATTGTAAAAAGATTTAAAAACTGAAATCTATTCCTTTGCTCTGTTGCTTAGTGCTGTGCTAGGCAAGAAATGGGGGAGGAAGCAAAGCCAACATGTCTTTGAATTAGCCGGCTAGAAGAAAGGGACAGAGGCATCTGGGTGGTTCAGTTGGTTGAACATCCAAGTTTCGCTCAGGTCATGATCTCACAGCTAGTGAGTTCGAAACCCACATCAGGCTCTGTGCTGACAGCTTGAGCTTGAAGCCTGGAGCCTGCTTAGGATGCTGTGTCTCCCTCTCTCTCTGCACCCTCCCCCCCCCCCCACTAATGCACGCACATCACTCCTCTCTCTCAAAAAAAAAAAAACCTTAAAAAAATTTTTTAGAAGAAAGGGACAAATACAGAATAAAGCAAGGTCAAATGTGCTAACATGAACCTAAAAGGATACAGCATACCAGATAAAAAGAACAACTAACAATTATAGGTTTCATTTAGTGAACAAATTGAGCAACTTAAAAGACTTCCCAACAGCTAACACCTTCCTCTTTTAGAATCAATAAAGTGTCCATACAAGAATCATAGGATTCATGGCAGTCTTCTATTTAAATTTGTTTGTGAAGCTACATTTTTATTGAAAGCCATAAACTGTTCAACGACATCATTTCTGGAAGCTTACCCTTAGGAAATTTTTCTAAAGTAGTAAAAGGATACATGTGAAAAATGTTCAATACATTTTTACGTAATTGAAAATAAAAAGAGAAACAATAAATATAGAAGGATGATGAAACGTATTACGGTTTATCTCCTTAAAAGATGAACTATGAAGACTATAGAGTATAATAAGGAAAAGTGTTTCTGAAAAATGAACTTCTAAAAGCAGGTATTGGGGCACCTGGGTGGCTCAGTTGGTTGGGCGGCCAACTACAGCTCAGTCATGATCTCGCGGTCTGTGAGTTCAAGCCCCACATCGGGCTCTGTCCTGACAGCTCACAGCCTGCTTCATATTCTGTGACTCCCTCTCTCTCTGCCCTTCCCTGCTTGCTCTCTGTCTGCCTCTCTCTCAAAAATAAAAAAAACAATAAGAAAATTTAAAAAATAAATAAAATAAAAGCAGGTATCAAAGCTGCAGGGGCACTATAATTGTCCCTAAATTACAGAAGGGCAGATGAAAGTTCTCAATGGATAGGAAGGCAACCAGAAAATGCAGAAAAATAGTCATTAAAGTGTGCGGAAAATGTTTCCACCACCTGTCCGTTTCAAGATTTCATTTTATGATGTTTTAATACTTCAAGGACAAATACACCCATTTTCAAAGCCTCATTCTAATGCACCTTGTCTTTGTAACTCAGCCCTCTGAAGAAGGCAGCACCACGAGAAGCAGTCTAATCCCACAAATGTGGTGGCTTTTAAGATAGAGGTCATTGGATAAAAAGGGAAATAGGTGCTAAGGAACAGGCCCGAGATCTGTTTGGGAGAAAAGGTCCAAACAGAGACAGAGAGATGGTTGTGTGGGGAGAAGAGAAGAGATTTCCCCCTGCCCATGTGAAAAATGAATCCATGGGTATGCCTATCCTGGGTGGCCACAAGCTCTCTGCTCTCCATCGCTGCCAAGTCATGGGGAAGAGACTCTAAGTTCTAAAGAGCAAGAACTAAAATCCCTCCTGGGCAATTACTCCAAAACCAAACAAGGAAGGGGGTGAGTAAACACCTGACAGCTGACACTTACAGGCAGCCAGAAACTTTAACTCCAAGACAGGGGATGAAGAAAAGACCCAGGTCCTTAGGGGGAAAGTGGTAGAAAATAAAAATTAAAGGTTGACAGGATACCTTTATTTTTTTATGGGCTTTTTTTTTTTTTTTGCATCATTCTAAATTTTGTATCATTTATTTGTGGCTGTTCCTATAAACCAACGCTTATAAGGAAATAAATGTCAAAACTATGCCAAGAATACAGGTTATGATAGTATTATAGCCAACATCAAAACATCTAAATGAGCGCAGAGATACAAGTTCTGTCTGTTTCTGAGCCTCGATTATACCCAATTCCCAACAAAACAATGTCAATGTTCATAACCTATGTGTGTATCTACCACCTCAACAGAATGGCAATCTAATTCAGGGGAGAGATAATGATGGTCTTTGGAAAACCACGCAATCATCAACAAATGTTAAGCAGTGGAAAGAGTCAACCTCATCCACTGAGTCATGGATTGAGAAGAGCTAAATATTCAGTAGGGAATATACTCATACAGGCAAAAGCCAGATAGGCAGCCTATGTACACAGCAAATATATTCATTCATTCACTTATTCATTCATTCATAATGCATCCATCCAACCATCCACCAAATATGTGCTGAGTGCCATATGTCCCAGTCACAGGTACAGCTATTGCAGATAAAACACTAAGCCAGTCATCACCAACCCTGCCTCCTACAGCTTACAGTCTTGTAGGAGCCTTAAACAAAAACTTAACTATGATAAGTGCTGTATGGGCACTAACATCTTTAAAATGCTTTCTCATAATTAGTATTACTTACAAAGTGTTTTTACCCAAAGTTTAACCTGAATCTGTTAGTGTTTAGATCTAACCTCAAATTTACTGGCAACGCACAAGATAGTGGAACAAGTTAATGGACCCCATAAGGAACAATCGGACAAATCCAAAATATGGGCCATTGGTCTGGTCTCTTCCAAAAACCAATGGAATGGAAGAAAGCTGGAAATATGCACCAAAATCTATACAAAGACAAACTCAAAGAGAGAAAACAATTAAAGCAATATGGGATTCTAGGTTGGATCCTGGCTTGGGGTATGGAGGAACAACTATAAAATATACTTGAGGGACAACTGGTAAATTCTCAGTAAGGACCAGGTATTAGCATTACTGTCATATTATAGGAATTATTAATTGTTTTAGGCATGATAACAGTATTGTGGTTATAACAAAATTCCCTAATTTTTTTAAGATGCATGCCAAAGAATTTAGGAGTGAAGTGTGGTATTATCTGTAATCAACTGTGAAATGATTCAGCAAAGACAAACAGATGGACAGATGAAAAAATAATGGGATAAATGAAGGGACAGATGAAGAAATGGTAAAAGTATGGCAAAATGTTGACGACTGTTGGATCTGGGTTGGAGCTCCATGGGAGTTCATAAATTGCTCTTTCTACTTTACTGTATGGTTGAAATTTTTCCTAAGACAAGGTTTAAAAACTATTAATCTAGAAGGAAATAATACTGTGATGCTTTTATGGAATCTAGTCATAGGCACAGTGCAGCAAATACACGTAACAGACTATGGCTCATAGTATCCAGTCTGCCCCACCTCCACCCATCCCATCCTCTCCAGGCAGATGCTTTCATATCAGCTGATCCCACAGTCCCCCTTACCTCAATCAGAGCTCCCTTCTCCCTGTCCTCGGATCGTTTAGCACTGTCCAACTCATCATGCATTTCTGAGAGCTGGTCCTGAAGATCTCTGATCTCAGTCTGGTGCTGTTCCCGTTCCATCTTCACCTGGAACAGTCTGGCAGGGAAGGAAGCCCATTAGAGAGACTCTCCTGGGCCCAGCTTTTTTTCATCCAGTCTGATTACGGACCTTAGGATGGTCAAGCAGAGTCATCTAAAGCCCCAAAGAGCCTCCCGTGTTGTCCATTCTATACTGAACAAGGCATCACAAACCAGAAAAGGCACTGGTGAGAACTCATGACTTCAGTCTAACTTGCCTAACAAGAAGACAAATGAGAACTCAAACCAATGTAATTGGAAAGGTTCTACAGTGACCATTTCTCCCCAGAAGGAGACCACAGGGTCCTGGAATTTAGACAATAAGATGAGAAATTGACCCCCAAAAAGCACAACCTCTTTGATAATGCCTTCACCAAAGCCACCCTATTCCCTA
The DNA here is from genome assembly GCF_007474595.2 of Lynx canadensis. Lineage (NCBI taxonomy): Eukaryota > Metazoa > Chordata > Mammalia > Carnivora > Felidae > Lynx > Lynx canadensis. Next base: position 46,822,044 of record NC_044308.2, read on the forward strand.
CCTCCCACCCTACCCTACCCTACCCCCAGCCCCAGGAGAACTGGCAAATCATGGCCTATTGGCCAATCTGGCCCACAGCCAATTTTTGTAAATAAAGTTTTATCAGAATATAACCATGCTCATTCATTTATATATTGCATATGGTCATTTGCACAATACAATGGCAAAACTGAGTGGGTTCAACAAAGACCATATGGCCCATAAACCATAAAGTATTTACTATCTGACAGAAAAAGTTTGCCAACCTCTGCTCTAAATCAAACTGACAACTGTTTTACCTTTTTATTTTGTAAAGTCTTTACTATACCCTAAATTTTGCTTTTTTCTCACCAATTCTTCCGGAATTAACCTCTAAGAATGCTTTAAAAGCAGAAACTACGTCATCAAAATAGCAAGGGCAATTAAATGATTTTATTATATAATGTCTTATTTTTCTTGAATTCCCTTCTAGATTTCACCCCCGCTTAAACCTTCACTCAAGGTTTCCACCATGTCCACAGAGCTTCGTAGCATTGTACATTTTCGGACATTGGTTTCAGATCCTTTTGTTGCAGATTTTAATATGACATAATGACAGGGCCATCTTGGCTTTGACTTTCCCTCTCCACAGACTCAACAGATGCATAAGCACTGGTCAGCAACACTCAGGAGAAAATTCACCAACTAGGAGATTACAGAAGTGATATGATGTGCTTTTTAGAGGCTGGGTCCAGATCCCTCGAGAACTCTGTCTTTAGATATCAACACTCTGTATTCCCTGCTTCTCACTTATCTGCTATGAAGAGCCACTCTAAGGGGCTGAAACTTGACAAGGCATTTTTTAAGGTATATAAAGATTTTTAAAATTATTAACCTTTCTGCATGTGTCACCAGTTTCCCCATTTTAAAAGGTTAAGAGGGAGAAAAGGAATGGTCAGCAGCCCCTATTAACATCTGGAAGGCTGGTTGGTATTAAATGGACAAAAAGATTCTGGCTACATCGGATACAAGAACCCAGGAAGGGCAGAGGCTCTTGGCCTGGGACTCACTCCTCCAGGTTCTTCCGGAGCTCCCCTTCACTTTCTTCTAGTCGCTGTTGCAGCATGCAGTTCTCTTCCACCTTACTGTCGTGCTGGCCCTGGAGCTCTTCCAAGTTTGCTTTCATCCTCTCTCTCTCTTCCTTGATGTTCTGCTGATTCTAATATAAATACATGTGATCTGAAAGTACCTCCACTCAACACTAACGCAATCCCACAGATTACCTCAAAACTCTGATGGACTCCATGGCTTTTGCACTTACTTATTAGAAAACTTAATCAAACTACATCATTTCGCATGGGACTTTGCAACTGGAAAGAATATTAAATATTGAATGAGCTGTAATATGTCTAAAAGAACTATGAAGACAGCTAAACCTCGGTCTGCTATTTCTATCACTCAGTTTGGGTATTTTATATGCATTTAAGTTTCCTACTGGCCTGCCTGAATCCAACAGTGTTTCACTCTGTCAGAGCAAATGGTGTCTATATGCTCTGGTTACTTAAAAAATAGAAACATAAAAATTTCTCTGGACAGCAGGAGCCAAATATACAGGAATTTTTACTCAGCGGTGAGAGGAATGTTTCTTTTGGGGACAAAAAAAACCTGACTTTCACTTCACTTGGGCATCCCAATGTGCTTAAAATATTATCAAGCAAGACAGAAATGTTAATAATAACAAAGGAAAAAACAGGTACCTTGACTTCTAGCTGAAGCTGTCTCTGAAGTTCGGCCACTTCTGTGGTCAACTTGTTTTTCTGTTCCAACAGATCTCTGACTTCAGACGAAGAATTAGAAGCCTATAATTATTGCAAAGATTCTCTAATGTAAATGTTCAAGATGCTTTATTTTCTCCATCTCCCAAAATACAATCTGAGCAGTAACACCAAAATCTTAAGATCCAATTCAAATGTAAATCCCTATAGAGACAGGGACGCAAGGAGACTTTCTGGGGATGATCAGAACGTTCTGTATCTTCATCTGGGTGGTGTGTGCATGGACACACACCTCTGTTAAAAACTCAGTAGGGGCGCCTGGGTGGCTCGGTCGGTTGAGCGGCCGACTTCGGCTCAGGTCATGATCTCGCGGTCCGTGAGTTCGAGCCCCACGTCGGGCTCTGTGCTGACAGCTCAGAGCCTGGAGCCTGTTTCGGATTCTGTGTCTCCCTCTCTCTGACCCTCCCCCATTCATGCTCTGTCTCTCTCTGTCTCAAAGATAAATGAATGTTAAAAAAAAAAAAAAAAAAATTAAAAAAAAACTCAAACTACACAGTTAAGATTTGTGCAATTTACTGTATATGAGTCAGATGCCAATAGAACAATATAAAAAGATAAAAATAAATATTTGTTGAAGATTCATCCACTGCATAAAGTTATACCCAAAGCCCATGTCTCCGTGTCTCCGAGGCCCTTCACACAATCCATCTATTACAGAACTTCCATGACATTGGGACTTACTGCTCCATAACCAGAAATTTTCTCACTCTCTGCATATGCCTGTATACAAGTAATAAATAAACGGATGCTAGCTACAATGGCTTTCTTCTTTTGGATGCTACATTTCCATAATGAAGACAGATATAACAAAGAGGGATCTGATTAAAGAGAGCCTATTAGAAAATATCATCTCTGATCTGAGTATGAATATTAATGATCTTTTTGTTTCTTCCATGGATACAATAACAGGAGATGCTCTCAAAAGGATTTGGCTAAAATCCTATAGCAAACTGGCTAGAAAACTACAAAGGGGAGTCAGGAAATGAAGCTAGAAAATGCCATGTCCTGGCTCTCCTGCACCTGAATCCAGGTGTGAGCTGTGTATAATGAACTTGGAACGAGGTACTTCCTGACTTACTCCTGTGAAGTTAACTGAACCCAACAATCAACAAAAACACAGGACTTCCTATTTCCTTAAGCAAAATGAGAACAATCCAATATGGAAGTCTAAATCCAACTCATGAGAAATTGTACATTGTTCTTGCCCAAATGAAAACTCTACCTGCTCTGCTGTTTCCAACATAATCTTTCCTTCTCTCATAGGAAATCACTTAGCTGACACCAAAAATATAAAACTCCCAAGCCTTTGCCTGCAGATAATCAGATTCAGAAATAACAGGGAGAGATGGAGAGTAGAAAAGTATGGGCAATTCAGCAGTCATGGTGCTGTGATCTCAGCCAGAAGTCGAAGAGCTATGGTTCATATCAGCTCTGGCTTCATGCGCCAGCAGCCTAACTGATCTCCCTTCCTCTTACCTTACCTCTCTCCAAAAGCTGCAAAAGGAATAAATTTCTACAAATATGACACTATTCATTCCTGTTCAAAGTCCATCAATGATGGCCCATCACCTTCAGCCTAAAATGTAAACTTATGTGATATCCAAGGTCCTTTCTACCTGGCACTTCCTCCCCATATCCTGGCTCTCTGCTCCAGCTACATTAAACTACCTCCAGTCCCCTAAACATAGCAAACACACACCTCTTTATATTTGTTCATGCTGGTCCCTCTACCTACAACGCCCTGCCTTCCCTTCTTCTCCCAGAGCGTTCTTTACTCTTTTGAGACACCATTAGTGTCCTGGATTCTAAAGGGCTTAACCTAACTTCCCTAGTTTGATCCAGATCCCCTTACTCTGTGCCCACAAACACAGTCTCAACATCAAGACCAAAGATGTACGTTCTCACCCAAAAAATATGCCAGTGAGTGAAAAGCAAGACTCACAGCGATAATTTGGATTTAAGAGTTTTAGCAAAACACTTCAACTGTAAGAACTATGGAGAACCCCTGAAGCTTGCCTATAAGCATGGTATATAATTCAAAGATTCCCCTGTGGGAATAATTTATGTATGTAACTGTTCTACTGGATATCATAACAGCAGTCATGGGTTAGCTGAGTGCTGAACAGTAGAGAGAAGAGGGTAGCCGATGCCTAAAAACATCGTATACATATGTTTCCAAAGTTACAAAGAAGCTATAGACAAACTTCCTGTGACTTGTCTCTGGCACTTTCTTTCCTTTCCATGCAGAATTCCCCAGGAGGGAAAGAGAAGACACACAAGCAAGAAGTGGATGTCAATTCAGGTGGTGCAGGGTTAATGAACAAGCTTCTAGTCATCCCTCTTAAATGTTGCTTCCTCTCAGGGCACAAGGTGTGTCTGACATGTAGCAGATGTTCATCAAATATGAGAGGACTCTTCTAACAACAACAAAAAATCTCCAAGTCCCAACTGGAATTCAGTATAATAAATAGGATTTTTTTTTTTTTTTTTTTAAAGAATTTGGCCCCAATCCATTCCTTCCTTTCTCTCCCACCCATGCTGGTTGACTTCACCAGTCTCTATTCTTATTCTCTTGTTCTTATCCTCTTATTTCTTACTCTCTGAAGTTCTAGAGCTTGGGTCCAGTTCACACTTACCTTCCTTCAAAACCTTGGAATATGTTAGGGTTCTCCATCCATGATTTCAAGTCATTCTTCCTATTCTTTTTTTTTTTTTAAATGTTTGTTTATTTTTGAGACAGAGACATGGAATGAGCAGGGGAGGGGCAGAGAGAGAGAGGGAGACACTGAATCCAAAGCAGGTCACAGGCTCCGAGCTGTCAGCACAGAGCGTGATGCAGGGCTCGAACTCATGGACCATCAGATCATGACCTGAGCTAAAGTTGGACACTTAACTGACTGAGCCACCCAGATGCCCCATTCTTCCTATTTTTATTTTCTCTTTCTAAATTTCACTACCTATTTGTTTCACCACCTGTTTGTCTTGTTATAGGTTTTTTTTTTTTAATTTAATTTTTATTTTTTCTGAGAGAGAGAGAGAGAGAGAGAGAGAGACTGAGCGCAAGCAGGGGAGAGGCAGAGACAGAGGGAGACACAGACACAGGCTCTGTCAACACAGAGGCCGACCCGGGGGTCGAACTCAGGAGCCTTCAAGCCATGAGATCATGACCTGAGCCAAAGTCGGCCACTTAACCAAATGAGTCACCCAGGAGCCCCAATATGCTATTATTTTTAAAAATAAAATATCTTAAAACCTTTCTGAAAAAAAGTTGGTGCATAATAATAATATTTAAAGCATGGTCTTCCATCTTAGGTCCTGCTCACAACTCAGGTAACTTCCCACTTACTGCCATAACCAAATGTACAGGCTGAAGAAACAACAATTTGTTTGCCACATTCCAAGTTAAATGCCCTCTACAGAATACAAAACTCCAATTTACTTGATTATTTCCTTGTGTGCTCCCTGCTGCTCGAGACTTTAAAGTCTGGATTTTCTCAAAAACCAGGTTGACCTTCCGTTTAGTTGCATCATCATTATCGGTGCTTCTGGAAAACAGGCAGCAGGAAGAAAAAAAAAACCAGTAAGGGGCACAACCACGGTTCTCAGGATACTTCAGATGCCAGGACACACAAACAAGCCATTTAAGAAGATAAATTGCAAGAGGTATGAATTAATTAAGGCTGCAGACAAAACCACTGAGGGAAGAACAGGATGGATGGCGTATTTCTCTTCCAATACCTTGTTACACGTTACCACTCAATTTGGGAGAAGAGTTCCTATTCCCAAACATGTGAAAGAGATATACCCACATTCTAACCCTGGAGAAAACACACAGTGAAAATTTACTGATATGTTGTTTGACTCAAATGACTGATTTCATTCCAGCAAGGAATTTCTTCTGTGTGTGTCTCTCTCTCACAACCCACAGTCACACACTTTACTTTTAAATCTTAATGCTAAGAATGATCTAGAGTGATTTTAACTGGTTTTTATGCTGTGTTTAAAAAAAATATATCCCCCAGGCCAAGACTGTCAACACCGCAGCTGTCTACATTTTCACAGGTAATGATCAGAGTTTTATTAACTTCTACCACACCTTCTATCACACATACCTGGCAATTAGGAAAATTTTAAATAAGTTTCCTTAAATAGCCACCTCCTATTAAAGTCTGTCTCCCCAGTCTCTCAATAAATCATGAAAAAAAAAAAAAAAAAAAAATTAGAGAAAGAATTCTAAAAATCAAAAATTCTTCTCCCTAAATCTTAAGATGGTAAAAACCTTCACAGAGAGACACCGATAACTAGTTCTTAGCTAAAAGGATCTCTTCAGTTACTACCTCTCCCCCACCTCAAAAAAAAAGCCCATCTCTTATACTCTGAACCTATTTTGTCAGCTTTGTATTATTGATCTATATTTGTAAGGTACGATGCAAAAATACGAAGGGTTTTGATACCAATGGGTACTTGTTCAAGTAAGTGACTTGCAGTCACATCAGGCTGTAAAGCTTTTTTTTTCCTTTTTAATCCTATCCGATGAGACAATGGAAACAGAAACTGCAAATTCCTGACTTAGTATCTAAGCAAGGACTGAAAACCAGATTACTCAAACTCAACCTCCAAGATAAGTATGTGAAAAGCACTTCTTTTAAATGAGTCATACGTGCTTTAAAAATCATAGAAGTAGGGGCTCCTGGCCAATGTCAACTCGGGGGGTGGGGGAGGTGGTTTTCTTTCTAACTGCGAATAATTGATTACTACTCTGTGCATGAAGAACTCAAGGTGGCTGACTTAGTTGAAAACCGAAGAGTAGATATTCTTCCCATCTTTGAACTTCTTTTTAAACAAGAAAAAGTCATTTGAAAAACAGGGGTGCCTGGCTGGCCCTGTCAGAAAAGCATGTGGCTCTTGCTCTTGGTGTTGTGAGTTCGAGTCTCATGTTGGATGTACAGATTTAAAATAATTAAAATAGGGGCGCCTGGGTGGCGCAGTCGGTTGAGCGTCCGACTTCAGCCAGGTCACGATCTCGCGGTCCGTGAGTTCGAGCCCCACGTCGGGCTCTGGGCTGATGACTCAGAGCCTGGAGCCTGTTTCCGATTCTGTGTCTCCCTCTCTCTCTGCCCCTCCCCCGTTCATGCTCTGTCTCTCTCTGTCCCAAAAATAAATAAACGTTGAAAAAAAAAAATTAAAAGAAAATAAAATAAAATAATTAAAATATATATCACGTATATTCATTATCCCCTTGCTCTTCACACTCAGTACCCAAGACTCAAATACTGTTACGAAAACTCCAGCCATTGAGTCCTAAGCCTCAATAGTTCACACAGATCAGAAAGGCAAGGCAAAACACAAGGTCTCAGGAGAAAAAAATCAAGACCCCACCAGAAAGGACAATACTTTGCTCCTTTAAGGAATATCACTAACCCTTCTTTGAGGTAATTGTAAAGTATCTGCTTGGCTGTCTCCTCATTGCTTTGTTGAGTGAGCTCTTGCGGGCCTTTCAACAGATCTGGTGTGGCCTGGAATATAAAGGCTGTTATTAGATCACAGGATGGAGTTTCCAGGAAGCAGGCAGAAACCCTGAAGCAGAAGCTTCCAAACACCTTCCTACTTTCCGAAAACAATTCCTCAGGTAAGGATCCTCATTATAACTGGCTCCACCAGGTAGTAGCTCTGTAACCTTGAGCAAGTTACTTAACCTCACCTCAATTTTCTCACCTGTAAATGGAGATTAATCGTACCTACCTTCACAGAGTTGGTGCAGTCCTGTAATATGTAACAAATAGTGGCTGGCACTTAACACCCTTATTAGCACTTTTATCACTATCATTATTTTTTATGGGTACTACCAAAACACTAAATATATCACTTAAATAAATTCCATCACTTTCGGATTAACCTAAATTAGAATTAACCTAATTCCTCAGGCCAGGTATTAACCCGGTCGCTCAATTTCATGAGAAAAATCAGTATATCTACACATACCTCAACACTGAACCTCCAGATGGAAACAAATTCTGCACACTTTGAGATCTCACACATAGGCTGACAAAAAAAAATCAAGCCTCTCTGTACTCTGACAAGTCCGTTTACAGGCAAGACCACAGTGGGATTCTCGGTGTACTGAACTGACTTGGAAAACCATACAATTGGCAGTGGGTTGAAAACTCCGCAGGGGAAAACTAAAACAATATCAGATATGCAATTGCTGATTCAAGATAGAGGGTCTGTGTTCCCAGAGCCTCCTGCAGCATGAGGCTGCAGAAGGAATGCAAAAAGAAGGAAAGAAAGAAGGACCCACTAGCATCACCTGAGTATCTGAGGTGGAAGTAAACGTCTTCACAGAAATCTTCTTGGCACCAGAGTCAGGCGAAGTTGCTAGCGCCCGATTCTGTAACATCAGCGTAGCGGTGGCTGTTTTGATTTCCTCCTCCTTTTTACTTTGTGCTGGGAGGGAAGATGCATGCGTGTTTGTACTCTCCCGACCACTTCTGGTTTCTGGAACTTTCCCATCTTTGCTCTGCTGGGGAGGCCTGAGGGGGGCCCCCTGTAGCTTCGCGAAGGCACGGCCCACACTCTGTTTCCCACGGTGATCCTGAGCAGGTGACCTCTGCGGGCAGACCTGTGACGGGCGGAGGAGGTGTTCGCTGGACTTGCCCAGGTTCCGGCTAAATTCACTCAGGTACTCGGAGTTCCCCTGGAGACCAAAGGGAAAGGCACTATCCACGCTTCTGGACCTCTTCCTGTCTTCAGGGTTGATTCTGTTTCGCTTCCCAGACCTTCCTCTCCTCTGGAGCCCAGATTTTTGGTCAAACTTTTCGATCAATTGATCCACGCCAGGAATGGATCCTGTATCAATATCCCGCCCAGTTCCTGGCAAGAAGGGGATGTACCGTCTGTTTTCATGACGATTCACATTGTCAGCATGGATGGCACATTCCTGATCATCAAGTAAAAATCTGTACAGAGAGTTGGCCGAAGTGGGAGTTGCCGATGAGGAAGAGGACCTCCGGGACCGAGCTCCATCCAGGACGGGTCCCGCGGAATCCTGTCGCCGGAAGGGAAGCACGTCCGGCCTGGCTTTCTTGGTTTCGGGATGGGTGTGAGGGCTGTGGGCAGTTAGGGACCTCCCACTGGGGGAAAGGGCCTCCTCTACCAGCCCCTCCTTGGTGCAGCTCTGAACATTTACGCACACTGAGGTCTGCTTCTTGGGGTCATCTATGACCACAGAGCTGCACAAACGAATGGCCGTCACGCTGGATTTGCCCACATCTTCCAAAGGAGAGCTGCTAGGCTGCGAACTACTAGGTTTGGGGAAGCATGTCCAAGCCTTCTTATTGTTGGTACCTTCTGTTAAAGTGTTTAACCAATTACTCTCAGGAGGCTGGTGATTTTGCAAGTTCAATTCATTCTTTTCAGGGTCGTAGGGCTGCAAAAGCTCTGGATGCCGCTGAAAGTTGAGCATGTGAGATGGCTTCACCGGCCCCTCTTTGCCTTCTAGAACCCCATTCTTGCCCTCAAAGAGAGAGGATTGTTTCAGGTTTCTTACAGGACCAGGTTGGGCATAAGGATTTTCTGGGAGCTGCAATTCTGCGCTGTCCTCCTCTAGCACAGACCCGTTGCTGGAATGCAGAGGCAGGTTATTTATCACTGGAGACGGAAATGGTGGCCCGTTTTCAGAAAAAGACGAGCCTGCTAGACACCGCTCTGTGTTATTCAGGACGATATAGGGGTGGCCATCAATTCCCTGTACCCGAATACTGACACCATAGGAGCCTGCCTTAGAGTTCTGGGCATTCCTTGATTTTTTGCCATCATCACTTGCGAGTCTCAGATGGACACCATATTCTTGCTGCACATGTTGATATTCACCAAAATACAGCTCCATGGTTCACTGGTTCTCGCTACCAGGGAAAAACAGGTAAAAAGAGGGCATTAGGTACGAATCGTATCTGTTTAAATGAAGATTATGAGGGGCAAGTTCAAGAAGACACAAGGAGCAAGGACACTTCAGAACCAAACGGTCACCCAAACAGGCCTTTCCGGATGCCCTCTGTGACCACAGTGTTGTCAACACTGGGCTTGAACCCTGGCCTCTGGGCGGAAGGCTGGCATACTAACCTGACGCCTTTGGCATAACTTCCTTACTCCGTTTCTAGTTGACAGCCCGTTCTGGTTGCTTTGGGTTTTTTTCCTTAGTTGGTTTCTTCCCACTTTATGCTATTTATTTTTAACCAATAGGATGTTCCAGTTACCAGCATTTGAGAACAAGGTACTTTTCCACGGAGCAATTAAGAGCTAAGGAATTCTGATGCTCACCATTTTTCTTTTCTCCCGTACTATTATTGACCTTCTTGTGGGAATAACACTTTCAACCTTTTTTATGTACAGCCTTGCTTTGAAATCTTTATCACTATTTATTTGGATATAACATTTAAAACATTTTTGACTTTGTGAGGCTGACAATCAGAGAAAATGATTAAAAATAACTCTTCATCATCTTTTCTTACCAAAAGGGCTCCAGTAACACATTGATCTGAAAAATGTAATAAAACACTGAGGACTCAGGGCCCTTTACTTTGTGATGTATCCTAATGCTAAGAATCGGGTGCCATCACCTTTGGTGGGGTGTGGCCACCATGTCAGAAAGACCGCACACAGATGACCGGGAAGGACACCCAGCCCACCCCACCCTCAGAGACCTCCCACCAGAAATCACTTCCACCCCCTGAAGAACTCTGAGAGCAAAGAAGCCCCAGGAAGAACAGTAGCAACTGGTCACAGAGAACAGCTGTGTCATTTCTTTCACTGCTAGGGGCCTTTTTCAGTTGTCTTTCTATTCTGGACTCAGTCTGGCAGCACATTTTCTGAGAAAATTATCTATCAGATCCACATTTTCAAATTTATTTGCACAGAGTTTTTTTCTTTACAAAGCATAGATCATTTCATCTCTTTTATATCTCGAGTTATCCAGTGTCTTTATTTGTGCTTTCTTCACCGGTCTCTTGTGTAAATAAAATGTGTATCTATATATATTTTTTAATAATTGTTCTCCTAAACAACTAGTTCTCAAGACATAGCAATCATTTTTCTAATTTTTTTTTTAAGTTTCTTGATTTTTGAGAGAGAAAGTACAAGTGGGGGAGGGGCAGAGAGAGAATCACAAGCAGCCTCCACACTGTCAGCATGGAGCCTGATGCAGGGCTTGAACTCTTGAACCATGAGATCATGACCTGAGCCAAAATCAAGAGTCGGATGCTTAACTGACTGAGCCACCAAGGTGCCCCTCCTTTTTTAATTTTCTTATTGAGTTCTAGTTCTTTATTATTTCCTTCTGCTCTCCTTTGCTTTTGTTTTTCTGTTTCCAATTTCATGACTTGCGTGCTTCATTTACTTTGATTCTTTAATTATACCCCATGAGTTGTGATATCTATGTCAGTTAGGAACTGGGCTGGTTTCTACTAACAAAGAGACCCAAAATAGCAACTTAAGAGTTAGGATTTTTTTTTTTGCCCCCAGAGGTAGGAAGTCCAAGGCTGGAATGGATGGCAGGATATTTCTGAGCAACACCTCTTTTATCTTTCCAGTCATCTACTTGTAGCATGTATTAGACACTTTATGATTGGCTAACCAGCATCACATATGCCAAAGGTTTATCAGGCCAGCTGAGTCAACCTTTCTAAGGAGATTTCCTGAAAGTCCCATCCATCAATATTACTTTATATCTACCTCATTGGTGAGAACTTGATCATATGGCCACCCCCATGTACAAGGATGGACTGGGGAACAGATTTTTAGCTGGTCACTGACACTCAAAAAAATCAACGTGGTGTTAGTAAAAAGGCAGAAGCAAACAGACACTCGGAGAGCAGCCAATAACTTCCACCACAGTAATGTTTCTATCATTATTTCCTAAATAGTTTCAAGTTGTGGTTCTGATTTCTTCTTTGACCCATGAGTTGTTTCTCAGAAAGTTTTTTCACATCCAGTATGTTTGCTGTTGTGTTCTTTTGGTTTAGAGGATCTTTATTTCTCTATGTTGTTAATTTCTACATGCACTGTAGCCAGAAAATTAAACTTCTATTATTCCTTCCTTTTTAAATGTACTGAGGTTTCCTCTGTAGGGACAATTTTTGCCAACATTTAATGGGTAATGGACATAGTCTCTTTTTTAAAGCATGGAATTCAAAATACATCCATACAACTTTAGCAATTATTTATTCAGCTATCATACATCCTTACTTATTTCATCTTTTCAATTTGCCTTAAGTCTTCCTGGATGTAGCTGTCTCCTACTAGCATGGTGCTGTCACTTCTGCTGGTGACTATTCTTTTAAATGTTTTTAAATATGTTAGATGTCATCACCTCCAATTTTACAAAGAAGAACAATTTACAGTGGTATATTCATCTGCAAATTCATTATTAAGTCACCAATCCCAATTATGTCATTATGCCTACTTTTACTTTCAGAGTTATACTAACAGAATTAAGTGATTTCATTTTAATCAAAATAAAACAAGACATAATGAAAACCTGGCCTCTTCAGCCTCCGTTCCCCATCCCGATCACAGTCCCCAGAGGAAACCAACTGCAAATTTTAGCTGTTTCTCTGCTATACACCTCCATGTTGCTCAGTACTATGCCTCGCAGCGACTTTGTATCCCTTTTACATATGGGACACACCATACATACCAATTTCTCACTCTGCTAGCTTCTCAATATTATTTATATTTGTATTATTATGATAATATATTTTTATATTACTTTAATATATACTGTTATGATTATATAAATGTTTATTCATTAAAGAGCCAAACTGAAAACTATGGCCATCTCTCCTTAAAATATTTAACTTTTCTAGAGTTAATATGTGATTGCTATTTGCACTTGCCTTCATTTCAATATACCTAACCTTAAATTCTTTCATCTGCTACATGACGTGTTAGATGCTTACCTGTATTCATTTTCAAATAACCAACATATTAGATGATCTGGTGCCCTTTTCCCCTGGTGCAGCCGCCAATCCTCCTGCTCTCTATTAAGGTCTGGTTACTCTCTTCCTTCTGCGCCATATTGTTTCCTAAGTTTTGGACCTTCCTTGTTCTTGGTTTACCCAATTGGTCTGACAGAGCACAACTGAGTAGCTTCTTAAGAAAAGACCCAAGAGAGTAAACTTTTTCAGTCCTTGTATTTTGAAAAATGTCTTTATTCTATGCTTACTTTTGATTGATAGGCCAGCTGGATTTAGAATCCAGGTTAGAAATAATTTTCCCTCAGGGCGCCTGGGTGGTTCAGTTGGTTAAGCGTCTGACTTCAGCCCAGGTCATGATCTCATGGTTCGTGAGTTCAAGCCCTGCAAGCCCTGTGCTGACAGCCCAGAGCCTGGAGCCTGCCTCGGATTCTGGGTCTCCCTCTCTCTCTCTGCCCCTCTCCTGCTCACGCTCTGCTTCTCTCTCAAAAAAATAAATTATTAAAAACAATTTTTCTAAGAAATAAATTTCTCTCCAATTTTTTAAAGTATTACTTCCATTATCCTGTAGCTTCCAGGGATGCTGTTAAGAATTCTACTATTAAGACATCCTTTCTTCCAAGTGTGCCCTGTTTCTTTTTCTCCCACAGTTTTTAGGACCTTTTCTTTGTCTCTGCTCTTCTGAAATTTCACCATGACGTATATGAATGAGGGTTTTGTAAGACTGGGCACTTTTATAAAACATGGGTGTTTAATGTAGTTCTTCAATCTGGAAATTTATGTCATCAGTTCTATGAAACGTTATTATTTCTCTGATAATGTTCAGAGAACTGTTTTGGTCTTTGCATGTAATATATTAGTAATGTTGTATCTGTTAGGCTGTTTCAATTTTCTTTTCTTATCCACTTCTCAATTCTGTCCTTTTAATTCTACTTGAGAGCTACATCCTCAACTTTTTAAAAAATTCAAGTATTTATCATCCCCCTTATCTCCTTTTTGTTCTCCAAGTGTTCCTGTGTCATAAACGCTATTCTCATTTTAGACATAAGATAGCTTCTCTCCCTTGGAAGATACTAACTATAACTTTTTTCAAAAAAATAAGTTTTTTCTGCTTTCTGCTGTATCTGCATCTGCTATAAGGTGTCTCCTTTCTGGTTTGTTTTGGTCCTTTCTTTCACGTTGAAACCTTTCCTAATAAGACTGGGATCCTTGGCTGCCCAATCCTATTTAGCAGTGAATTCCTAAAAGCAGATTGGAGGCTCTGTGTGTGTGCAGCAGAGTTATTAGCTAGCGAGCTTCAAGTAATGGGCGTGGAAAGGTGCCAAGATTTCCAATGAGGGACACGCACATTTCAGGATCTGGAGCATTTTTTTCTGGCGCAGTCTGATTTCTCAAGGAAGGAATCTCCCAATCCATTGCTGGGGCTGCCCAGGCCTGGCTGCGGGCACTGTGAGACAGGGCAGGGGAAGAGTGTAGAGGTTCCAGCTTTCATTCAATCCCTTTATTTTCAGCCACCCATACTCCCTTCCCTTCCTCGGGGTGGGCAACAGAGCAGAAGCACGTGGGTATCCAGATATCCAGGGTGTAGACGAGGCCCTGGACAGCTAGCTGCTCCAGTTCTCAAGGCACTTACACAGTTCCCTAGAATTTGGCCCCTCATCCCTGCCTCCTATGGCAACCCAGGCTTCATGCCTTCCATCCCTGAGCCTCCCAGCAGCTCTCTAGGAAAGTCACCTCCTTTCTCCACCACTGCCACCACAGGGTGAAGCCCAATCATGCCACCAATACAATGGTCACTCTTCTGTGTGTGATCGAGCTCATCTCCACAAGGTCTACACTGCCATTCTTCATCTTCATAGCTTTTAACATTTTTGCGCCTTTATGATCTTTTGAGTGTGATTTTGAAAAAGGTAAGTCGCCTGCTTTTAAACTGATCTAGCTTGACAAGGCTAGTAATATTTATAGAACACCTCAACACTAGAATAAGAACAGCCAACGTGCCTTACGCTGAAGAAGCAACGCACAAAAGGCCAGGACCAAGATGACCGGGTGTGTCTCAATCCTGACTCCGAGCAGGACTGGCACGTTTTATTCTGGATGTCTACAAGTGTTCGTATTCATTCAAGTTTGTAACAAGTACTTTTTTAACACAAGAGCCTCTGAACAAACAACTTTACTCCCTGCAATGCTTTGTTTATGATATTTGCTAAATGGGTCACAACCTCCTCACCAATAATCTCTTCTATGCTGACTCTGAGTTTTCTATGAAAATATTTCTTCTAATATTTATTAAGAAAATTCTTTTCGAGGGTTTTACAGCCCTTTTCATTAGCTGCTGCTACTACAGTCAACACTAATTACATTTCAATCTTTGAATAAGGCCACCTTGGTTTATTATAATCTTAGCTCCCTGTTAGTAAATTAATCCACATATTTGAATTTCATGAAATGTCCACTATTTACATTTCCTTGACAACAAACCTCAATCCAATATTTTCACAGAATGACATTTCTCAGCTGGGCACGGGTGTTTTAAACAAATGTGGATTTCCTTCCCAATCACAGTGTAAACACTGAATTAATGAATGAGTTTAAGGACAGCTGTTCATTTTCAGATACCAGGCCATGCCACAATCCTAATGCTCTCCACAGACACATTTGCTCAGTTGGGGACTAAGCCCAACCAAGGACTTACATAATTTGGCAATAAATGTGGACCAGTTGCCAGGATGTAACATTGTGACACTTGGCAAATAAAAGTGGTGTTTTGGAGTGGAAATAATGCTTTTGGAAAAGACCACTAAATGATGATAATTGCTTTAGTTAGCGAGATCAATGAGTGTGTTTCTGAGTAAGAACAAAGAGCTTAGCACTTGGAAGTAGGAACATATGCCAGACAGAAACATTTCCTCTCTCTGGGCCATCACATGTTATCAGCTGAGCACAGAGATTAGCGACAGTGCTGGGCCACACATCCCACCTCACTGCTCTAATTCCCAGGGGAACCCCCAAGACCTGGAAACATAGTCACTAGCCACTCCAGAGGCTCTCGTAGGTACCGGGGAAACACCACTAGGCATTTGGAAATGTCTCCGCCATGGCTTGCCCTCCGTCCTGAGGATGACAGTCCCCACGAGCGAGGCCAGGCTCGCTCAAGCCCCCAGCACAGCACCTGGCACAGGAAAAGAATTCTGTGTATGTCTGCATGGAATGAGTAATTCTTATTTTATCATACAAGTCGTTTAAAAGAGCATCTAAAGCAGAGGCAGGGAGCCAATGAGCTTCCTCAGAGCAGTCTTGAACTTAATTCCAAGAAACAGGAAGTGAGCGACAAACCAAAAAGTAATGTCCCCTGAGTGGGATCCTGTAATTGTCTCGCTCCGAGGGAAGCTGCCGCCAGTCTGATGATACACACAAGTTAACATGTGTAAAGAGTGGACAAAACATTCACTCTTAAAAGACCACTTGTAGGACAGGTGGGAAGACATGAATTTTAGGGGAAGTATCCCCAGTAGAATGTCAACTAGATAAAAGTGAAAAATCAGAATGCGGAAAGCCTAATATTAGCAAAATGCAGATGGGTTTTTAAATGTGCTCATTCCCAAACATGACAGAAAGAGGCAGTCTTACCTCAACTAAGCTTTATGTTCTTTCTTTTCTTTTTTTCTTTCCTTCCTTCCTTCCTTCCTTCATTCATTCCTTCCTTTCCTTCCTGTCTGTCTGTCTGTCTGTCTGTCTATCTATCTATCTATCTATCTATCTGTTCTGTGGTGCAAACACAGGAAACTGATCAAACTTTTAAGATTTCAAAGGAAATGTCTTCACATTGTCAAGCCTTCAGAACTCCCTGGGAAAACAGTTTCAAAAATAAGCTTTGAGGTTTGAAAATGACAGCAGAGTTGCTGTCTAACCTACGTAGTTCAGTGTGGTTTGAAGAAGGTAAGAATGACAACCGAAAGTTTTCTATTTAGGGGGAAGAAATTCAGCTTTTTTTTTTTTTTCTTAATGTTTTTATTTATTTTTGAGACAGAGAGAGAGAGAACATGAGCAGGGAAGGGGCAGAGAGAGAGACACAGAATCGGAAACAGGCTCCAGGCTCTGAGCCGTCAGCACAGAGCCCGATGTGGGGCTCGAACTCACAGACTGTGAGATCATGACCTGAGCCGAAGTCGGACGCTCAACCGACTGAGGCACCCAGGCGCCCCTAAATTCAGCTTTTAATATTGAAGGCTGCCGCTTTCTCCTAAATACCCTCCCCTCATACAAAAAGTAAAGTGGCTAGAGGAGGGGGTGGGGGGAGTCGGTAGAAAGGTTCCTTTTATACTAGGGATGGACACTTTGGCCATCTAGGAGTCTAAGGATCGGGGGTCACTAGGTCTAACCAGTCTAACCACACTCAAACTGGAGCACGGACACCAAGCTGGCTTTCCAGGGACCCCCACCTGGCCTCTGGAAGTCTGCTCCTCCTGTCCCCATGGATGGTCTCCATCACATCGGTCTCTGTTCCACTTTTGTCATTTTGATCCCACTCCTCTTTCCTTACCTGCTTGGCATGTGTATTATCAATAAATTTATAGTGTTCTTACATTCCCAGCTTCAATTCTAAAATTCATTGCCTGACATTTTATATTCCACATGAAATATAAATACATTCTGAAAAAAATACAGAATTCGTGTCCAAACAATGTTGATGATCTGTTATTCATCCCTTTTTACCTCTTAACCCTGAAATCATTTCTAAACAATTCTCCTCCCAGTGCAGGGACAAGAGATAGAAGTTTGCAATTCTGGGGGTGCCTGGGTGGCTCAGTCGGTTAAGTGTCCGACTTCGGCTCAGGTCATGATCTTGCAGTCCATGAGTTCGAGCCCTGCGTCAGGCTCCGTGCTGACAGCTCAGAGCCTGGAGCCTGCTTCAGATTCTGTGTCTCCCTCTCTCTCTGCCCCTCCCCTGCTCATGCTCTCTCTTTCTCTGTCTGAAAAATAAATAAAAACATTAAAAAAAAAAAAAAAAGAAGTTTGCAATTCTGGGAACACAGCACCAAGGTACAAGGGTGGGGAATGTGTCTGACATTTGACTCAAGTCAAATCCTGGCTCTGGACAAGTTCTTTATCATCTCTGAATGTTTCCCTATCACTAAAGCCAGATTATTGATGATGAGTGTATTTGGTAATTGAGAAAATTAAATCATATATTATATGCTAAACAAAATAACAGGAAATAATAAGTGAAAAATAAGGAATGTGGCATTTATGGCTACAAGAAAGTAACTTTGATCATAAAATGTTTTTCAATACTTACGAGTCAGAGACTAAAAACCACACTGGTTAACCAAACAGCTCTTAACCACCAACATCCTGAAATAAGTTATTAACTAATTAAGAACGCAGACAGCTGAGAATCTAAAGTACAGTGCTATGTCTACAGTGGAAATTTAATAAACAACTGTTGCAAGTATAAACGGATGTCTGTATGTTGCCAAGCACACAGAAAAGATCTTATCCAGAGACAGATCCATGACATTTGTGCTACAGTTTCCTATAGGGAGCCTAAGCCCAAAATACATAAACACAAGGTTATCGATCACTGCCTTTTTTCTACAAGCCGAAATCTAGCCTCAAAATCCTCCTCAACACTACACCCCTGTAGTCACTGACAATTAGTGTAGACATAAAATAAAACCTACTTGCCGGGGTGCCTGGGTGGCTCAGTCAGTTAAGCGTGTGACTTTGGCTCAGGTCATGATCCTGCCATTTGTGAGTTTGAGCTCCGTGTCAGGCTCTGTGCTAACAGCTCAGAGCCTGGAGCCTGCTTCGGATTCTGTGTCTCCCTTCTCTCTGCCCCTCCCCTACTCACATACTCTCTCTGTCTCTCTCTCTCTCTCAAAAATAACAGTAAAAAAATTAATAACTAAATAAAATTGTTCTTGATATTTTAAAGCAAGTTGTCCTGCCGCTATAAAAACGAAGAACCAGGGGCGCCTGGGTGGCTCAGTCGGTTGGGCGTCCGACTTCGGCTCAGGTCACGATCTCACGGTTTGTGAGTTCGAGCCCCGCGTCAGGCTCTGTGCTGACAGTTCGGAGTCTGGAGCCTGCTTAGGATTCTGTGTCTCCCTCTCTCTCTGTCCCTCCCCACCTCGTGCTCCATCTCTCACTGTCTCAAAAATAAATAAACATTAAAATTTTTTTTTAAATAAAAAAAAAGAAGGGTTACTCTTCAAGGAGGCCTTCCTGCTTGCCATATTCCTGGCAGCCAGAACAGCGTCTTACACATGGCAGGCACCAAATGAACAAATGAATGAACTAATTAGTAATGTATGCACGATGCACACAGCTCCTTTTAAAATGGGAACAATTTTTAAAAAGTCAAGGCTTTCCAAAACAAATCTCCTATGCCCAGCTTTCACACTGTTATTATATGTGTCGCTGTTTAAAACACTAGAACCTGGGGCTCCTGGGTGACTCAGCCAGTTGAGCTTCTGACTTCAACTCAGGTCATGATATCATAGCTCATGAGTTCGAGCCCTGCATCAGGCTCCATGCTGACAGCTCAGAGCCTGGTGCCTGCTTCCGATTCTGTGTCTCCCTCTCTCTCTGCCCCTCCTTCATTCGTGCTCTCTCTGTCTCTCTCAAAAATAAATAAACATTAAAGAAATTTTTTTAATTAAAAAAATAAAACGCTAGAACCTGAACATCAGGATTATTGTGGCTTTTCTTCCCACCCCGGGCAGCCACGTTCATATGATGTGTGTGCTCCAAAAGCGGAAAGCAGGCCCTGGGTTATGAAGCGTCTCCTAAGGGAAGTAAAGAGGACACTGTGGAATTCCAACAAGGCCACCTAGAACAAGCCCCGTTCCTAGAACCTCCTCAAACGCAATTTCTGCCAAGTGAATTCCAAAGCTAAACATTCTCCCCTGGAATATACGTTATGCCTTCTGCAAAGTATCTCTTCTTGGTCACTCAAAATAAGATGACCAGGGAAATCTGTCCACCTTTGCCCACATCAGGGAAAAGATGGCAGGAGTCAGTATCATGAGCAAACCTGGCCAAATGAGAGGAAAATCCAGAGCCACCCAGGAAGGGTCCATGGCACGCAGTCTTCCCACTTCCCTTCAGGCGTCGATTCATAAGCCAACCAGGTGCCTTAAATGTACCTCTCAGCTATCTGCACAGGACCCAGCAAGACTGCTACAAATGACAGGCACCTGGATTTGTCCCCAGAAACTTACTCAGTATCATACAGCAGGACTGTTAAAAACAAAAGGTAACAGTGTGTAGCCACCCAAAAATCGTAAAATAGCAAATTAAAATAAACCTGAAATAGAAACCTAGCAGATTCCCACATGTGCAAATGCAGGTTTTCTGTTCATCAGTTATTACCCCTAATGTTTGGTGACGCCAGAAGCCTGATAAACTCTTGGGCACGTGGCAGGGGAAGGGGGACTATCCCAGAGGCCAAAGTCACACCAAACATGCTGCATCTTGCTCTCACCGGTTACTCGGGTAATTAGAGAACGGGTAGTTCTTTTAGATAATGTGAGCGTTTCTGAGGCCCTCACTTGCCTTCTTCTTTCCTGAAACACCCCCACCCACCCATCCCTACCTTCACACTCCACTCTTCATCTTCTGCCCCAGCCTCCCGGGCTGCACAGCTCCACACGGCTGAGCTCATTAGTACGACAGCCTTGAATTATAAATGGAAGTTGCCATTGTTTGTGCCCCACCACCACCACCAAATTCATGTTGAATTTCTAACCCCCAAAGATGATGCTACTAGGAGGTAGGGCCTCTGGGAGGCGTTAGGTCACTGAGGGTGGAGCCCTCATGAATAGGATTAGTGTTCTTTTAAAAAAGATGCCAGAGGGGCGCCTGGGTGGCGCAGTCGGCTAAGCGTCCGACTTCAGCCTGGTCACGATCTCGCGGTCCGGGAGTTCGAGCCCCGCATCAGGCTCTGGGCTGATGGCTCAGAGCCTGGAGCCTGTTTCCGATTCTGTGTCTCCCTCTCTCTCTGCCCCTCCCCCGTTCATGCTCTGTCTCTCTCTGTCCCAAAAATAAATAAACGTTGAAAAAAAAAAAATAGTTTAAAAAAAAGATGCCAGAGAGTCCCCTAGTCCTTTCCACCCTGTGAAGATAACAGCAAGAAGGCATGAGCTATGAAACCCGAAAGAGGGCCCTCACCAGAACATCACAGGCTGGAGCCTTTATCTTCAACGTCCAAACCTGTGATAAGTCCATTTCTGTTGTTTATAACCTACCCAGTCTCTGGTATTTTGTTAGAGCAGCCCTAAGGTACAAAGACAGAAATGAACACGATATAAACAAATGCCATGTATTCAAATGAAATGTGTGTGCAAGTACCATTCACAGGTCATTTCAAAGCAAGAATCTGTCTGCTCTTGGGTCTCATTTCCCAAGTGCAGAACCCCTCCTCTCTGGTCTCGTGGGGCCAGAAGCACCAAGGTCAAGTCAGAACTGGGAGCTTCTCCCTGCACACCTTTGTAACCCCAGTCCTGGCAGTGATGGGCAAAGGCCGTCAATTCCATTGTCTTTGTTTTATACAGAAATAACAATGTTTTATGCAGATGTCTCCGGTACGGAAGTTGTACAATTCATGATGTTTTTCAATGATTAGAAATTGAAGCAGTAACCAGAAACAGAAGGTTCAACTATGTAAAAAAACAAAAATATTACATATTTTATCCTTTTGGGATTTGTCAGTATATTCTTTGGTATTCATAGGAATATGGATGTTTCAAAATTTCACTCTCTTGAAAGCATGCTAAAATAGCCCACTCAGAGCCTCCACTAATCTTATTTTGTTAAAAATAGCTTTTCACAAGCAGTTTGAAACATTAAAACGTATTCCTAGGTGTCCCTATTTTCGTCTTTCACAAGCTTGTATAATGTACAGATGCCTTAAAGAAAAGGTTCTCAAAGACCCTTAGTGTTAACTTACTGTACAAATATAAAACCATTATAGTTCCTATGATACCATACAACCGTGTTTAAAAAAAATACATTTAAGAAGCCAATGCAATTTTTAAAAATACATTTAAGAAGCCAATACAATTCAGGGCACCTGGGTGGCTCAGGCGGTTGAGTGTCCGACTTCGGCTCAGGTCATGATCTTGTGGTTTGTGAGTTCGAGCCCCACATCAGGCTCTGTGCTGACATCTCAGAGACTGGAGCCTGCTTCGGGTTCGGTATCTCCCCTTCTCTCTGCCCCTCCCATGTTCATGTTCTGTCTCTCTCTGTTTCTCAATAATGAATAAATGTTAAAAAAAAAAAGAACACTTTTTTTTTTTTTTAAAGAAGCCAATACAATTCAAATTCACAACATAAATTTGTATCTAGGATAATGTTAATTTTGCTGAAACTAAATCACGATACCGGTGTGAACAAAAAGACACTGACCCATGCAGTGCAGATTTTCATGGTTTCACTGTGCAATTTTTTGTGCCCAGTTTTTAATTCAAACGACTATAAAACCTCCCTTTGTGCAGTCTGGTCACAAAACTACTGGGTATTCACATGGTGTGATGGCCTCATTTACATGCCCACTGTATCTCCGTGTTTTCCCAACACATCATGATCATTGAAATATGATGTTATTACCTAAACCCAACCCTTATAAACACAGCCATTGGAACTGAGTGTTAGTATCCAATTGTCACCTCATCACTCAGGATATGCTGACTGATACTAATGTTTCCCTTAGTCACTAACAACTTCTCATGGAGAGCCCCTCCGTGCTAGGCCCCCTTCCAAGGCAGTTACCCATAGAACTTACGCTCTAGTGGGGAGAACAAACAAGGAACTCATACAGCAACAATGCTATGAGGAAAAGGAAGCAGGGCAAGAAGAGTGCAAGGTGGTGGTGAAGGTCCTTCTGAGCTACAATGATCAAGGAAGCTCTCTCCGAGAGGGAGACACCTGATTTGAAGACTATCAGGAGACCTTTGCAAAGTCGTGCGAAGGCCAGGTAGACACAACACCAAGTTTACAGTTCCCAAGAAAGGGATTTACGATTCGAGTTAGAAAATCAGCAAGAAAGCCAACCTGGCCAGAACTAATTAAGAGGTGAGCAGGGGAGGAGCAGGGGAGGAGCAGGGGAGGAGCAGGGGAGCACAGAGCAGTGGGCAGGAGCCAAATGATGGGGGTATGCAGGAATCCCAAAGGGCTCCGGTCTCATCCCAAGTCAGGTAGTTAGTCACCAATGGGAGTCAAATGATGTTGAAAGCCAGTGGCTGGATGAGCTCCACTAGGAAGTCATGCAGATGCAGGGGCGGAGGACAGAGCCCCAGTGCCTCGCTGCACAGTGTGCTCCTGGACAGAGTAACAGCATCCCGTGGGAGCTTGTGAGAAATGCACTTTTAAGTCCCACCCACACCCAGTGAATCATTATCTGCATTTAACAAGATCCACCAGGAGGGCCTAAGCCCCACCCCAACAACACTGAGGAGTGAGAAGAGAAGGAACAAAGACATAGAGTAGGGACTGCCAGGGGGCAGGAGAAAACCAGGAGTGGGGTGGCCTCCAGGCCCACAGAAGCTGGGGTTCAAAAAGGAAGGAAGGTCCAATAAGGCAAATGCTGCTAGTAAGTCGGTGAAGACTAGAGAACGATCCCAGTATTAAACAGGATGGAGATCAAAGGTAACCTTGACAAGAGTTCTGTCACTGAGCAGGAAGGCAGGGAAACATGATCAGAGCAGACCAGCAAAAGAACAGAGTAAAGACAACTCTTCCAAGGAATGTCAATTATCATAGAAACTAAAACACAAAAATACAGGCAGTCAGGGAAAACTTCGGTGCCTCCTTTGCCCACCCCACTCTCCTTCCACCCCAAAATGAGCTATCTGCAGAATTTGTTTCCAATCCCCAGGGATGTGTTTGCAGCCCGGACAGTGGGGGGGGGGGGGGGGGTGCCAACGAAACGCAAAACCTGGTATTCACGCTCAAGGAATTCTGAGCCAGACTTTACCTACTTGAATGGAATATTACTTTTCTCCTTCCCCCTGGCAGTTGCCTATTGTCCCCAGTTGCAGCTGAACCTCCAAGGGTGTGCCAAGAGCAGCTCAAGTACAGTCTGCATTTAATTTAGACCAACGGCAAAGCACATGGAAATACCTTTTCACCCTGGGAATGCCAGAAAAGACATAAACAATTCCAACCCAAAAGAATCCAAAGGGGAAAAAAGTCACTCTTTTCCCCTCTCCTCTGTTGGTCTCCCCTTGACCTATTAATGCCCATGCCCACCCAGTCCTACTCCAAGCAGAGGGGAGTCTACAAAGAATCACAATCTAAAGGTGGAAGGGTTTTCAGAGACCACACAACATACCCTTGACTTCTGTTAGAGGAACCACTTTCAAGCTCCTTAGTTCCAAGTTTTTAGACTCAAACCACTGCCCTGGGATCCGTTCCTATCCCCATTATCACTTCTCACTCGCCAGAACAGCAATTTCAGCTTACTCTCCTCTGCCTACACCCAGTATTGACGTTAGGTCCCTCATCTCTGTCTTACTGTCCCACAACATACCACATGGGAGCTGTTCGTTAGTTAATAATAGTAATAATAATAAATAGTAATAATGTAATTAACCCTTAAACATTCACACTATGCACCAAGTACTCTTCTAAATGCTTATATACTAAACATTAACCTACTCCGAGCTGTAATGTCTAAAACTAACCTCTGGACATCAGCCTAATGTTGAACATTAACACATACACTTCAACATGGGTGGGTAAGTGATGACCATATAGAAAAACACTGCAGAAGAAGAATGTACAAAGGTCTTATTTTTCTCCTAAGGGCTGAATTTAGAAAGGTTTTGTATTAAAACCCAAAGTGTAATTTGTTTTCCTGGCTAGCTCTCCCCAGGGGGAGCCTTCTAGGAGTTACAGCACTAGAAATCATGCTGTGAAGCCCTGGCAAATTTACCCTGTACTCTTTGACTGTCCTGACGGTGGCAGGAAGCAGACATTCCTATCAAAACAGGTGCCAAGTTGTGAAATGAAACAGCCAACAAAAGTAAATAACTTTTTTTTTTTAATCCTAGACATGAAAAAGATCACTACAAAGGAAAGAGAAAACATGAAGAGGAAAAGGAAGAAACACAAAAGGAAAACAATGAAAGGAAGTCCCTCCCTGGCAGTTAAGAGGTTTTAAAATTGCCCATCTGTAAGCGTAGAGGGTCACACATTTCTCTGGAGCGTCAGGCTTGTTTCTGTTTCCCATGCCAGGGACAGCGCCTGTGACTTCTCTACTTACACGGAGTGAGCAGACAGCTGTAAGACAAAGACCTGATGATCTGTCTAAAGAAACCAGAAACACAAAATCAGCATCCCAGAGAAAAATCTGCCTCAAGGAAGCCTCAGCCTTTAATGTGGAACTTTTAACCACCACTCACATCCACCTTGCCATGTTCTGGCTTACAAAGCACTTCCAAGCTCACGATCTCGGGCAGGACAGGAGCACATGATGCTGTCTGGCTGACCACAGTGAAGAGCAGGGAGACGAGTCCAGCTCCAGGCCACCAGAGAGCATGCTCCCAGACCCTTCTCAGTGCTCTTCCTGCTTCTAAAACCAGGCCCTCCTGCTCCCAGGTAGGCTCAGTATGTTTGGGGAATGGGGTTATGTTTTTCTCCAACTAGGTGATTATAATCTTTCCAGTGAGCAGTATTCCCTTGATCCTAAGGCTTACTTTGGCCAAAAGCATCCCATTAGATAGCAGCAGACAATTCCAACAGAGGCTCTACCCAGGAGCTCTCACTTATAAATGTATCACTAAGAACACTACCTAAACCTACCTCCTACCCCAGATCACCAGAGGGAAGAGAGGTGCCTTTGTTGTTTAAAGGTAGAAAGGGAATGGAGGATATGGTTTATGAAACGGCTCCACAACAGTACAGTGGTGCCCATCCTTCCATATACAGGGCTGCATTAGTCTGCTCACAACAAGTACCACTGACCGAGTGGCTTCAACAACAGAACTTTATTTCTCACAGTTCTGGAGGCTGGGAAGTCCAAGATCAAAGTACTAACCAATTCGGTTCCTGATGAAATCTCTCTTCCTGGCTTATAGGCGGTAGACTTCTCGCTGTCATCACATGGCCTTCCCTCAGTGCCTGTGTGTGCAAAGACATCTCTCTCTCCCCCTTCTTCCAAAACCACTACTCCCATCATGAGGGCCCCACCCTTATGACCCAAACTAATCTAATTCTAATTACTTCCTGAAGGCTCCATCTCCAAATATGATCACCTCAAGGGTTAGGACTTCAACATTTGCATTTGGGGGGAACATAAACCTTTAGTCCATAGCAAATGGGTAGGGACAAAAGGAAGCAGGGAGAGAAAAGATTCTAAGGATCCTGTCATCCAGTGGCAAAGAACCATCAAATATTTGGTAGATATAATTAAATGTCCCCAAGTTTTTCTAACTCAGTTCCCTGACAGCTGAGTCTTCACCTCCCCATTTCTCTCTCCTAAAGAGTCATCAGACCAGAAGAACCTATTTGTATTACAAATGTATGAAAAAACTTCACAGAAGGGGGTGAGGGAAAAGGAAATGATCTAAGTAATTCTAGAAATGAGTGGAGGCCCTAAGACCAAAAGGAACCAGACACAGATATTTTACTGTAGTTGATAAAGTTGTTCCCGAGGAAGGAGGGTTAACAATGCTGAAAGCACAGCGTATACTGCGACTGGTCAAACAAGTAAACAGATGGCAGATGGGTGGGGCCTTATTTCTCACTGGAGGGAGTGGGAAGCTACAGATATGCAAGGGCAGAAGGGCTAGAATGATCTAATGATAATGGATTCAAGTTGGAGACATCAGCGTGAACTCATGTTCAGCACAATACAGATACAGATAATTACATATTTATAAATAGAGTATATACATGTTTTTCCTTGCTCTGTCAGCCAAGAGGGCTTAGAAGCAACAATATTACAGTAGCCATGGGCACACCCGACACCCAGATCTTGCTTTATAATGCCAATAAATTCTCTAGTAAAAGGAACCAGGGATCCTTGAGGAAATGGCTGATACCAGGACGGGGGCAGGAAGCATACAAAAGAGCCTGGAGCGTCTTGTAGTGTCAAAAAGTAAGGAAGTGCTTTAAAAAATAAACAAAACAAACAACCCACAATGCCCACAATAATGGAGATAGGTGTGAGAGACATGGAGCTTCCAAAGGCCAAAGCTGGAACACACTGAGCAACAGATAATGAAGTGTTAAAACCCAAAGTATAAAAATAAATACCTATGAGTACATACATGCTGATATAAACAAATGATTAAATACATAAATGAAGAAAAAGGGACAAATCCCCCATGCATAAGAAGTGCAAATAATTGATATAGACACTTTAAAAAAATTTTTTTTAAATGTTTATTTGATCTTGAGAGACAGTGAGCACGCAGACGAGCGAGCATAATCGGGGGAAGGGCAGAGTGAGAAAAGGACACAGAATTAGAAGCAGGCTCCAGCTCTGAGCTGTGAGCACAGAGCCCAAGGCGGGGCTCGAACTCAAGAGCCATGAGACCATGACTTGAGCCGAAGTCTGAGGCTTAAGCAACTGAGCCACCCCGGTGCCCCTAGACACTCAGCCTTAAAGGAAGGAGAATATAATTCCTCACTCCCTGAGGCTGCACACACTGACTTCCTGAGAGAGAACCATATGGAAACAAGAATAAATAATAACTTTGCAGTGAATAAACCTGGCAACATGGCTTCAGCCAGGTCCATACTTCACCAAAGTCAACATCAACAGTGAGAAGTCATAATGATAGAATATACTGTGATGAAAATGGCACTTTACTCTGTCATCTTCCTCTGTCAAACCCCTAGCCCTAGTGTAATCATGAGAAAAGTCTAAGACAAAGAGCAATAGAGGGGCATCCTATAAAGTTACCTGACCAGTACTCCTCAAAACTGTCAGCATCATCAGAAACAAAAAAAGTCTCAAGAAATTATCACAGCCCACAGGAGCCTAAAAAGACAGGACAACTACACATAATGTGGTATCCCAGATGGAATCCTGGAATAGGAAAAAGACATTAAATAAAAACTAAGCAAATCTAAATAAAGTATGGACTGTAACTAACAATAATTTATCAGTATTTGTTTCTTAATTGTGACAAACCAAACATATGATGTTAATAGAGGAAACTGGGTGGGTGGTATATGGAAACTCTCTGTACTATCATCACAATTTTGTTGTAAATCTAAAACTATTCTAAAATTAAAAAGGTGTTTTATTTTATTTATTTTTTATTTTTTAAAATTTACATCCAAATTAGTTAGCATATAGTGCAACAATGATTTCAGGAGTAGATTCCTTAATGCCCCTTACCCATTCAGCCCATCCCCCCTCCCACACCCCCTCCAGTAACCCTTAGTTTGTTGTCCATATTTAGGAGTCTCTTGTGTTTTGTCCCCCTCCCTGTTTTTATATTATTTTTGCTTCCTTTCCCTTATGTTCAACTGTTCTGTGTCTTAAAGTCCTCATATGATTGAGGCCATATGATATTTGTCTTTCTCTAATTTTGCTTAGCATAATACCCTCCAGTTCCATCCACATAGTTGCAAATGGCCAGATTTCACTCTTTTTGATTGCCAAGTAATACTCCATTGTATGTATGTATGTATGTATGTATATATATATATATATATATATATATATATATATATACATACACACCACATCTTCTTTATCCACTCATCCATCAATGGACATTTGGGCTCTTTCCATACTTTGGCTATTGTCGATTGTGCTGCTATAAACATGGGGGTGCATGTGTCCCTTCAAAACAGCACACCTATATCCCGTGGATAAATGCTTGGTAGTGCAATTGCTGGGTCATAGGGTAAAAGGTTGTTTGTTGTTGTTGTTGTTGTTGTTGTTTTTAAGTAACATTAAAAAAATAAGCCACCAGGCAGTCAAACTCATTGTGGTGGTCATCGTGGTCACTCCAGAGCCAACACCTGCAATTCCTGACCCATCTCCAACCTCCGGCCTGGTGGATGGCCAGAACACAGATACTCATGTCCTTCAACAGGTCACTAGGCATACCACCCTGGTTAGAGCTCAAAACACTGCTCCTGGATAATACCTCTGCCAGAAAAACAACAGGGTACATCATCTTCCAGGATGCAATGAATACAGAGCATCCCACCACAGGGACCTGAAGAGAAATCCAGCAAGTTCCTGAGTTCAAAGGCTACACACGGTGGCATGTATATTATACAACCTGAAGACAGTTTCCCGTAAGACAAAGAGGACAGGTAAATGACTAAGAAACTTGCAAACTACATCTCATTCATGGAAGGAGGAATGAGCAAGTAGAGAGCTGGGCCAACACTGAAGCTATCTATACCTTCCGCAGAGAAGGCAGCATGGGGGGCAGACTTTAAATGGGGTATTAAACAAAACCTATTCACCAATGTTGCTTATGGACTAAAAGAACTCTACCCCCTTCCTCCTCCATCTCAGACCCAAAGAACATTATTCTCCAAGAGAGAAACATTAATTGGATGAAAAACAGAAGAGCTGAGTTAGTCACAGAGCAGGAGAAATCAAACAGGAGAAAACAGAGAAATAGAAAGGGATTGAGAGCAAGAAAGTAGTCGTGCAAAATGAGTGATGAGATGGAAGCTATTATATGGAACAGGATATTAATTACACTCGCTTGGCTATTAGAAGCCACAGTGACAGGAAGCTTGGACCAGGGTATCATTTGGGCTGAAGAGAAGGAGGGGCCAAGTTAAAGCCCCATTTAAAACATTCCTTAATAAGCACCACCTGAGGACTCTGGTGCCCTGACCTGAAAGCCATGGTTCCTCCCCAACCATACTTTTCACAGCTGTTCCGTTCTTATAAACACTTGTCCCTCTGACAGGCCCTGAGGTCTCAGACACCTTAGACTGTCACCTGCTAGAGCCCAGGCTGTCACTACCCTGCTTCGATCTGGACCCATTGCTGCCAAAGCCCTAAGCCATTCGGCTGCAGGCGATGTCTGCCAGGCAGTGACACAGATTCAACCCCAAGACCCACCAAACACCCAGGCAACATCTCCCCAGACCCTCTCCCAGCTTCCTCCACAGCAACTGTATTTTCACATTTCCATGATTTTTTATTTTAAATTAATGTCTGTCTCCCCTATCAGACTATAAAATCCATGAGAACAGGAACTATACCGGGTTTTGCTCACCATTTTACCCCCAGTTCCCTACAGCATATGTGACAGTGCGATTGTTTCTGGAATGAATGAATGAATGAATGGAGACTCCTTCACCCACAGCAATCTGAGACCTCCAGAAGAAAAAAGAAGTACATTTCAATTCTGAATGGCTAGCACAGAATTTAATCCTGGAATCCGTTTACCCATAGAAATGGCAGTATAAATAGTGATTAGATGTCTGGTGCTATCAAACTAGATACATAATTAATAGTACAGTAATAAATAATACCAATCACTCCTTGAACATTTACCAAGCATCAAGTACTACACTAAGCACTTTTAATACATTATTCAGCAACCCTGCCAGGGAGGTTATTACTTATTACCATTTACAGGTGAGGCAACTGAGGCTCAGAGAGGATGAATCACTTACCCAAGGTCTCCCAGATAGCTGTGTCACAGCCAGAAGTCACCTAGAGCTATCTGACTCCAAAGCTCACTGTCTTCATGACTCCGGATTTTGACCACCTAACAAGTACAACAGATGTTGGTTGGGGGCCTAGAACCTCTAAGCACCATTTATGACACTAAATCCCCAGGACAAAGCATTCTAGCTCCAGACAATCAACGAATTGCAAAATAAACATCTAGAACTCATCTGGGTGATAGGTTGAGGACCATCTGCAGAAGATCACGAGGAGAAAGGAGGCTGAGGCTGCGGTTGCCGGGACCGTGACTAGAGAACAGCAAGGAGCATCTCTGTGTGCGCCCCAGCAGTAGAGACGAGATGACGTCCCAGGTCACACTGACAGCAGGCATCTCCAAGAGCAAGCACTCACCCAGAAGGCCTTCCCAAATATCTCCAATTCAAGCCAGAGAGAAGATGGCTGGCCGACCGCTACAGGCCCAGACAGCAAGGAGGCCATGTTAAGAGCAGGGAAGAGGGCTAGGGTACAAGAGGATGCTGACTTAGTGGAAAAGGAAAGCAGAATGCTAAGTGCTGTCTGGAATTCTAAGGGGAAAATAAGAATATTTTCACCACCTCTTTAAGGTACAATAGAGGAGCCCTGGGAACAGAAACATCTCCCCACCCACAAGAGAGAGACTGGGCAGGCCCTGCCATGAACTCTGGGCCATGGAAAGTGATGATGGGTTTCCACCCCAAAATATGAAAAGTTTGGATGCTGTCACTCCCATAATTAACAAACTGAAAACGGGTTGGCCACTTCATGGGGCCACCATAGGGATTAAATGAAATCCTCAGTGTAGAAGCACTTTTTCAACTGTAGTACATTAAAGAAAAAGAAGGCACCAAAACCCACTTTCTGTCGTTTTTTTTTTTTTTTTTTTTTTTTTTTAACCTCTGGTATTTAAAGACTAGGAAAACATGGCAACTGTTCAGTCTCAGAAAGTAGGTGGACTCACCACACAGAGGCTCTCGAGCAGACACCAACACTTACGGAAGGTAAGAGGCCATCTGGAAGCCCACACAGGGCTGGCTGGGAGAGAATCATGAGGGACTGGCCTTATTCCTTTTCTGGCAGGGCTGTATGCTGGGAGGCCAAGAACTGATCCTGCAGCCAGATTTCTGAAAGGCACCTTAAGGTTTCTCTTGGAGTCTTTGGTAAGTCCGTGGAGACATTTACCAAGAACCCACCCCATGGAGGGTCCATGCTGGGCCCTGAGTCAGACA
Organism: Lynx canadensis; assembly: GCF_007474595.2. NCBI lineage: Eukaryota > Metazoa > Chordata > Mammalia > Carnivora > Felidae > Lynx > Lynx canadensis. The sequence goes on from NC_044308.2 coordinate 46,853,680, forward strand.
ACAGCAATGAACAAAGTGTCAAGGCAGGAATGGTCCACACTGCCTCCAACGTGGGCACAAGGAGCAGGTGGGGAGCTCATGACTGCAAGAGGACAGTCAGCATGGAAAAGACTTTAAAGAAGGCACTTGCAGGTGAGTGGCTTAGAACAACACACATTGGTTTTTACTGTAACGGAGGTCAGAAGTCTCACTAGGCTAAGGTCTAGGTGTCATTAGTGTCGCATTCTTCCTGGAGGTTTTAGGGGAAAATCTATTCCCTCACCTTTTCCAGCTTCTAGAAGCTGACTGCATTGCTTAGCTCTTTGGTCCCTTCCTCCATCTTCAAAGCCAGTAGGGTAGCATTTTCTGACTCTGCTTCCTCCATCAGGAGCCTGCTCTGATTTCCGAGTGGGGAGTGCCTTCCTTATGAGAACATGTGATGACCATGGGCCCAGCTGGCGAATCCAAGAGAACCGCCCCATCTCAAGATCCTTATTTTAATCACATCCCTTTTGCCATGTAAGGTGACATATTCATGGGTTTCAGAATTAAGAGGTAGATATCTTGGGAGGAGGACATTATTCTGCCTGCCACATAAGTCAGTCTCCAGGGGAGAAGGAAAAAAAAAAAGTAAACATTCAGAAAGAAGCAGGGATGATATCTTGTTTCAGCTTCCCCACTTCTGATTTCCTGAGGCTGCTGCCTCCTGCCCTTGGGTTCCTTAAGATACCACTCATCCATTCTGTCAACTGCCCCAGAAGATTCTTCACTATGCCCTTGCCCCAAACCACACACCCAGTAGGTGGTAGACAGGAGATTTACACCCTAAAGCCCATGCCCTGAACCACGAAAACCACAGAAGCCCAGGAAACACAGGCAGTGAGTTCAGAGTTAAGGGGCCAAACAGATCAGCAGACTGGACAATGGGTGAGGCCCAAGAAAATGAAGTTTAACAAGGAGAATCAAAGGCCCTGAAGAAACTAATTGTTTGACTCCAAGATGATAAGGCACAGGAGGAGCAAATCTTGTTTTTTTAAGAAAAAAGACTTGGGAGGTGCCTGGGTGGCTCAGTCAGTTGAGCGTCCAACTTCAGCTCAGGTCATGATCTCACACTCCGTGAGTTCGAGCCCTGCGTCGGGCTCTGTGCTAATAGCTCAGAGCCTGGAGCCTGCTTCGGATTCTGTGCCTCCCTCTCTCTCTGCCCCTCCCGTGCTCATGCTCTGTCTCTCTCTGTCTCAAAAATAAATAAAAACATTAAAAAAAATTTAAAAAAAAAAAAAAGAAAAAAGACTTGGGTTGTAGCTGAGAACAAAGTTGCTGTGAGACAGATGATGGTCAACGACCACAATGATCTCTGGAAATTAAACATCCAGATTCAGCAGGGCAGGGCAATTAACCACACTGCAGACTCCCTGGAAATCAACAACAAGTACCCCCAACTATCTCAGAAGTGTATCTTCAGCCCAAGCACACAGCCTCCAGGGAACACGCAGGGAGTCTTGGGGACAAAAGAGCCACCAGTCCAGCAGCCACAATAGCCAAATGGACCCTGCTGATCAGTGCTGTCGCTGGTGAGTTAGGGAGCCCCCTCTGCTTGGGGCTATCAGCAAGAGTCTGGTTTGAGTGGCCAGGATGATTTCAGGACCCAGAAGCTCAGAGAAGGCACTGGGTACAGAGGAGGGGAACAGGGCTGAGAACAGGATATATTGTCATGAAATAGAAATACCAGAAGGGCTGCCATTTGAAAAGGGATTAAACTTGCCTTGCATGGCTCCAAAGGTTAGAACAAGGAATCATGAGTACATGTGCCAGGGACACAAATTCCAATTCGATCTAAGGGAAGGAAGGTTTTCTAACAGTTAGAGACACCTAAAGCTAAACCAGGCTGTTTTGGGAGACAGTGAGTCTCCCGTCAGTGGAGGAAGGCAAGCAGGCAGGTTTGAGAAGGGACTCCGGGGTCAGCTCTTCAGAACCTGCAGGTTCTTCCAAATCTGGGAGCCAATGATTTCATCTCCTATTTACTCGTAACAATCATCCACTTACATATACTGAGAAAAAATATCAAGGTGATCGGCACCAGAGATAACAAGTACAGAGGTAAGAATGGCCCAAACAGTGCTGAGAAGGGAAGAAGATAAGAGAACAACCAAAGAGCAGAGTTTTCTCCAGATCTTATCCCCCACTAAGTCCCTTGACTGGAGGGAAGCCACTCCTGCCTGCAGCTGGGGGTGGGTGTTCCGGCTCACCCAACACATCCACTCAGGGACTCCAGCCTATACAAGGAGTGAATGAGAATTACTTCAGGCACATCCTCGACGTCAGGACATACTTGTGTCATATTCTGACATGGAGAAAAACACTGACAAGAGCACCATCCAGTATGGTAGAAATTTGATACATGTTAGTAAACTCCTTCAAAAGTTGGCCTGTGGTACAGTGCTCATTTTTGTTCTCTCAACTGTTACAGCTTATTTTCAGACTCCTGTATCAAAATACAAAACTACAGATGTCTTAACATTTTCAAGTAAATCTGATTTTCTCCACTGAATCTGAAAAGACACAAACATGATAAACTTCACTCTTTGTAAGAAAAGGACCGCATTTTATCTTTTTAGCAAAGGAGAGAAGACGCTAAAGTCACACAAGAGTATTGCGTTTAAAAAAATTTTTTTTTCAACGTTTATTTATTCTTGGGACAGAGAGAGACAGAGCATGAACGGGGGAGGGGCAGAGAGAGAGGGAGACACAGAATCCGAAACAGGCTCCAGGCTCTGAGCCATCAGCCCAGAGCCTGACGCGGGGCTCGAACTCACGGACCGCGAGATCGTGACCTGGCTGAAGTCGGACGCTTAACCGACTGCGCCACCCAGGCGCCCCAAGAGTATTGCGTTTAATACAAGAATTAAAAGGCACCCTCATAAGCCATGACAAAATTAGGAAGCAGAGGCTTAATATTTTGAAAAAGCAGTTTTGGTAGGTTCTATTTACAGTTTCTCTAGTAGTTAACAAGATTTTTTGCAGGTCTTTAACAAATAATATAGCAACAGATATATTTAGAGTGTATTTATTTTTTCCTCTCTTTCAATCATTATTATTGAGCCTCCTCATTCCAACCCTCCAACCCCAAAGCACACACATGGATGTACATGTACACACGCATACACAGTCTCACAGGCACTATGCAGACATCATGAGAAAGAGAGAGGAAGTGATAAGAAGGCCTCCACAACCCCCCCCCCCCATCTATTAGCCAAAGCAGGTACAGGGAGTACAAGAGAAAGAAGGTGGCTATCTGCCCAAGGGATCAAGTGTCATTCAGGTGATAAACAGAAAGCCAGGGTTCCTGCCCAGTGGTGATACAGACATGTCCCACATCAACAAAGGAAACAGACTGACGATTTACTGAGTGCCTACCACGAGCCAGGCACTACTTAGGACACTCTACTTAGGTTCACATCTAACCTGACATTCTGCTCAAATGGGAAAACTTGACTCCCAAGATGGCAGACCTACTAGGCTCCATCCTGAACTCCAGGGAGAAGTCACCCAGTCTCGGTGACCAGGAGTCTTGGCACAAGGCCCAAGAGCAGGTCGCTCGCCTGAAGAAACTACAGGAGCAGGAGAAACAACAGAAAGTGGAGTTTCATAAAGGATGGAGAAAAAGATGTCAGATTTCATCCAAGACAGTGGGCAGATTAAGAAAAAGTTTCAGCCAATGAACGAGATAGAGAGGAGCACCCTACACAATATGGTGGAAGTGGCTGGCCTGACATCCTTCTCCTTCAGAGATGATGAGTGTCTCTATGTCACGATCTTCAAAAAGGAGTTTGCATGCTCAGATGAAGAGCTGGACTCCTATCATTATGGGGAGGAGTGCAACCCCCAGGAGGCTGAGGAGAAACCCCAACTGAAGGAGCTGGCCCAGTGGCAAGAGGACGCAGCCCAGCAGGGACCTGTGGTGGGGAGCCCTGCTAGTGACGACAAGGACAAGTACAGCCGCTTAACCGGCAAGGCGGCAGCCAAGGATGCTACAGGCCACATGCTACAGGCCAACAAGACCTACAGCTGTGTGCCCATGGCCAACAAGAGGGACATGTGTTCCATCAAAGAGGCCATGAATGAGATCCAGGCCAAGAAGGATCCGCAACAGAGCAGGGAAGAGTTGCCACCTAACCTCTCAGACACTCCAGCTCTCTGAGGTATGGCAGGGGGTGGGGTGGGGGGGGGGGGCAGGGAGAGACAAGGCTGCTGCTATTAGAACCCATCCTGAAGCCTCACCTCCGAACCAGCTCCTAACAGCTGTCCCTCAGGATGGGGAGGCAGGTGTTTGCTTTGTCACTGTTGGAGCTTGGATACGCATGTGTTATGTCTGCTGGTGCGTGCATATGAGTGTGAATGCACGGGTGGGCATTTAATCTCTATTCTTCTCCTTTGTCCTAGGAATTTTCTCCCCCACGGAGCTGGGATTACTTAACATTCAATAAACACTGCCTGACACCCCCCCACCCCTGTAAAGAAAATGGGAAAACTGAAGGACAAGGAGATTTAGTAACTTGGACAAGGTTATAAGCTAACAAATGACAGAGCTAGGATTCTGAGGGCATCTGGTCCATCCCAGCCCCAAGTCCCTGTTCGTCCACTTTACTAGACCATGTTAACTCCCAAGTATGCAGCCCTTACCCCGCAAACAGCAGATCCCCCCAACTAGGGCACAACCCCAGTTTCTTCAAGTGGCAAGCTCCTGCCGGCCAGAACCCCAAACCTTCTTAGCTTAAATACCTTCTGGGCTGATGGTTGGTGCCATCTTACAAATAGAAGGAATTACTGCCACCTGCCAACATAGAACAATGCCCTAACGCAAGACAGCCTACAGTTAAGATGCTCTGTAGGGAAACTTTCCATTCGTAATTCTCTTCTAGTAGTTTTTTCAAACCAAACAACATTTTATTGGGACTTGTTTCTCTACGTTTTTCTCATAAGAAAAACAACTCCCTGGCTAGACCCAACTTACCATCATGCCTACTCTTGTTATAGTAGCTTCCAATTGTCCAACAGTACAAAAGGTCCCAGGACCATTTGATCCTTTCCTCAAACTGCTAAGCACAGTACAAAACATTAATGCCAACCCCACCAGGAAGCTGGGAAGCTTCCTAGATTCTTCCTCTCCCTCAGGTACCACACCAGTTAATGACTGCTTCTTGTTGACCCTGCCTCCCAGAACATCTCAGCCATTCGTCGGCGATCCCGTGCTGGCTCCATGGCTTTCCATGAGCTTGCCTGGCAACCCCTCCTCTCCTCAGGCCTCACCTTCCCTGACTCCCCCGGACCACGTTTCCTGTCTTCTGACCCCCTCAACCCCTCCCCACACATGTGCCAGTGCTGCCCACGCCCACTCACTGGGACTGCCCTCTCCCTTCTCTACCTCCCATCACAGACTGTGGGCTCCTGGAGGGCAGGGCTGCCCCATAATCTCTTCAGCATTCAATCCCGAATGGCCTTCAGTGAATGCACACACCACAGGGAGGAGGAGGCCAAATGGCGATCTCAAGAGTATTCCCCTCATGAAAGAGGAGCCAAAAGGTCCTGTGCTGACCCCTGGGAAAGGGCATAGTCTTTGGAAGTTTAGCCCTCGAAACACTGCCCAAACTTTGCTTTGGGGCTTAAAGTCACATTTCTGAATAATCGATTCTTTGAGTCCAAAGGGAATAACTGGGCACTCCTCATATGAAGAAACAGATTTACCTCTGAGCGAGGCATTTGGGACCAAGGTCTCCATCAAAGGAAAGGAGTCCAGCTTATGAATGTATGTGTTCATCATCCCTGACATCTGGGGCCCCAAGGAAAGCTAACTCTCTTTTCCCTTTACCAGAATAAACACAAAATAGGGTGTGACCCACCCTCCACTGCTTTTGGGAAACGACCTCTTGGAACTATTTTCTTTCTGAGCATCCCACCTGCTATAAGATTTCGGCAGCACATGGATATTTAACCAGGTCACTTAACTTCCACCCCACCCTCTCCACTCCATGCCTCTTGAAGATACTAAACAGAGTAATAATATTTTCAGACATGGGAACAAACTGTCTGAATTCCTTTTTTGAACTTCAAAATTTAAACATCATCAAAAGGGGACTGCTGTTTTCAGTAGCAAAAAGGCTACATGTTATTCTAATGAACTTTCTGATAAGAAATCCAATCCACACTAGACCTACTTTTCACAATTATTTCCCTGACGATGTTTTTGCGTGTTAAGACTAAAAGCAATTCAGAAAATAAAGCCGGTGAGAAATCCACCCCCCCCCCTTCATATTTGCTAAAAACAAAGAAAAAAGCAGACCCAGGCATCAGGGAAGTTTCAGCGAGTCAAGACCTCCCATAAATGCTAAAACTTAGCTCTTGCTGCCATAACAAATGTATTAAAACTCCTCGTGTATACAGAAAGCTTTTTAAAAGTGTTTTTCATATTTATTTATTTTTGAGAGACAGAGAGAGAGCGTATGAGCAAGCAAGCAAGCAGGGGAGGGGCAGAGACAGAAGGAGACACAGAATCCAAAGCAGGCTCCAGGCTCTGAGCTGTTGGCACAGAGCCTGATGCAGGGATCGAACTCACAGACAACAAGATCCTGACCTGAGATGAAGTTGGACGCTTAACCGTGTAAGCCACTCAGGCACCCCCAGAAAGCTTTTTTAGGAGCCCACCTCCAAAGAGCAGAGGCAGATGACATGGCTTTGTCATCAGTAGTCAGATGGTTCAACCACAACTGATACCAACTCTATCCCCATGAGGTAACAAAAAACTCACATCAAAGAAACAGATGGCCCAACCTTCCATGTGGCCTGTGAACTGACCAGAAACAAGACAACAAATTCTAGTATCATTCAGTAAGCACTAAGTTACTATTTCATAAGTAGTCAACATTTTGATAAACAAATGAACGCAAGGAAAAGCATTTATTTCAGAATGTATTCAGAGCACGGCACTATCGGTAACTCTGGCCATTAGTTCGGTATGCATATTAATACCTTTCTGGATTTACACAGCACTCTCCTGTGACCTTCTTACTACACTCAAGTGTGTTTGGTCAACATTTTCAAACACATTTTGAACCAGCAGGCACGTGGTTTCCTGAGGTACTCACTCCAGCTTGTTGTTCCCACCTTCAGTGCCCTTTGTTACTCCCCCCTCCTCTTCTGTCACTAAGCCACTGCCACTCTCAGTGGCTACAGAACAAGTCCATAGCAAGTCCTGTGCTTTCTGTAAGCCCACAGAAAGTTCTAGGTTGTCCACTTCCTTCGTTCTCAAAACCCTGCACTGGCTTTCCATGGCCATCACAATAAAAGCCTTAAGATGACCTGTGAAATCAAGCAGGCTCTGCGTCCCCAACCCCACCACCTCTTAGAACAGTCTCCCATCCCTCATTTCCCCTTGCTGCTCCCAGAACACACTTTAGGGCCATAAGGCCCCCATCTCCTTTTCCCAATGCTCTTCCCCTAGGATAGCCATGCTCCAGACTTTCCTTCCAGCCTCAACTTCTTGTTGGCCATCTCATAGGAAAGACGATCCCCATAAAGTAGGATTTTCCACCATCCCCCACCCACCTTACCTCACCAAATTGTTCTTCTGAGCTCTTATCACCCACTGATATGCCTTTGTGTGTTTACTGGCCTCTCCTCCAGTAGATCTCCCCCAGCGAAACACAAGGTACCAAGAGTAGGATCTGTGCTTTGCAATCCTTTGATAAAGATACCACCACCTATCCTCTAGGGTTAATGTAGGGTCTGGCACTTAGTTGTAAACATAGTAGTTGGTAAGCATCTGTATTGAACGAATAAAAGGCATTTGTCTTAAATGTAAATTGCAGCCCCACACAATTAAATAAAGCCAACACCTTTTAAGAGCTTTTGCGTCTTCTCTGAACCCTGGGGAAGAGGGCAGAGTCTGGGCTGGGGAAGGCAAACATGGAAGAAGCACAGAAAAAGATTAATAAAGCACCTTTTCAGAGGTCCCCATCCTTTCTCCCCTCCCCACACACTCTTAAACAATAGAAAAGAGTTGAAGATTGTACAGAACAAAGCTAAGAATGCTGCAGAAAACAGAGAACCTATCAGAGTCCAAACAGGAAGATTTAGAAAGACAAAGGCTTACCTGGGAGCAGGAAAAGCAAAGATCACAGCTCCCAAATCAGAAGCAGGGCCAAATGGTGACCCAAAGTCAGTGACACAGGTAAGTGTGAGAAATGAGGTGAGTATGAGAAAGATGGTCCAGCCCAGGGATGGTGGAAGCAGTGATGTTGATGTCACCACTGACACTGGAGGCCAGGAGAAGGGCGAAGTAAACAAGAGAGCCATCAACATTGACACAGCACTTTACAGTTCAGAAAGCATCAACACCACATGACTGTATTGAGTCACAGAAAAAGACAGTGAGACGGGCTGCACAGTTTTACAGGTAAGGAAACTGAGGCTCAGAAAAGTCCAGTGATTTCTCATCTGAGATCACACAGCAAGCAAGGAGAGGTGGAACTTCAGTGTCTTAGGGGTCTGAGGACTTTCAGCTCTTTAACCCTTTAACCCAGATAAACTCCTTTCTTGAGTCCCCTTCTCAACGTTATTACTAGGACTTACTTCAGCCACATTACACTAACAACTATTTATTCAAAAGCAGGATGTCCCTCCTGCATTCCTCCAGGGATTTATTCCAAGACCTCTTGACTTGAAAGAAATTTGGTCTTCTCTAAGCCTTCTTCAGGTGCTTGAAAGCTTAAGAGACCAGAGAAGTCAAACCCAGACTTCTAAGACCATTGTCTCAGGCTCCACAAAACCACAGCCAAGAGTAACAACTATAGAAGAACTGAACAAAACTGCTACTAGAAGCATTTCTCTGTGAAAATGCACCATCTGCAAAAACTTGCAGAGGGCCCAGATTTTCCAGTAAGTCCTTCAAAATACCCCTACCATAGCTCTCATAGAAACCCAGTGTCTGAAAATCCAGAATAGTTCCTCAGATTTATTAGAACTGCATTCTTTCTTTGAACACATATCGCATGCTATTAAAAAAGAAAAATCGCCAACATCCATAAACCCATGAAGATGCTGTTCTGCTTTCGTCACTAGCTGGCGGATGTAAAAATTAAAAAGGACCAAAGGGATGTGCCCTGGAGTTTCAAGAGGTCTAAAGCTGGGCCCCTCCGAACTGAGCAGGCAGAAATGCTGCAGAGCTCCCGGGTGCTGGGCATGGCTGGTAAGGACAAGCAAACGGCACCTTGAAAAAGCATTGAGGGGGAAAAGACATGTCTAACCGTCTAAATGAACACCTCAGATTGCACTGGAAGCAGATGAGAAGTCAAGGCTGCCTGCAGAGCCCTGGCCCAGGGCACTCCCTGGGCAGCAAACCCATCTCAGCTCTGGGAGCCAACCAGAGCCATAAAAGGCCCCCTTTCCTCCATGAAAGCCTCCTCAGAAGTGCAGGGGGTAGGTCACTGGGCTCTGGGCTGTGCATCTGTCTTCTAGAAAGGCTGGGAGGGGTGCCCTTCTCCAGGGGAAAAGTCAACCCGAGGATAGAGAGGGGTATCTCTCTAGACATGGGCTCTAAAACTCACTGGCCCTTTTCTCGGGCTGTTTCTTTTCCTTCTGTGCAACGTCACCTCCATCTATTTAGATTGAGTATTTGCCAGCTCGCCTCCAGCCAGCCAGATGTTGCCTTTCAAGGATTGCATATTTCTATAATTATTTCCAGGAGAAGCAAACACTCTTGAGCCACTAGGGTTTGCCACAGAATTCACTTTTTCCCACAAAGGGGTGTGGGTCTTCCTCTGCACCCTGCTCTCAGTGGGCAAACCGAGATGGGTGGGCCATCCAAATCAATGCAGTCAATGAAACCTGTTTTGAAATAAACTCCTTGGTATTGGTGAAGAGTTGATTCATCTCCCAGCTTTTGCTTTTAAGTCTGGGTTTTTTTAACCCCATATTTCTTGGAAAGGAGCTTTACTGTTGAGGAAGAGTTTTAAACACACTCCCATTAGGCCATACTTGCAAAAACAGTACCATTTTCTTAGCAGCACAGCCTTGGCCCCCATGCTTCCAGGAAACCAGCATGTTGTCCTGGCCTCGAAGGGGCGTGTCAGCCTGGCCGACAAAGCTCAGCATGAGTCAGGAGCAACTTGGTCTGGCCAAGACCACCTCTGAGGTTGCCACTGAGAAGGCAGACCCCCTTGTCAGTAGCTGGCAATGAGGGCCCCTTAATAGTCGCTTTCAAAAGAGTCCCCTGACATCAAGTTCCTGGCCGGCACTGTGGAAAGAACAGCCTCCAAATGATAGCAAAAGATTCCATGGTGGCCTTTTCTGACGTCACTTGAAAACCACCTTCAATTTCTTGTGTAGATTCAGAAAAGTGCCCAGCCCTTAGATTTTCATTCGAAATAATGTATGCATGCAGTTGCAATTTCAAAGCCCACTATCTGCTGCCTTGTCAAAATATTTAAGCGTGTGGCCCTAAAGCCCTGTACAGAGGACTGTGAACGACCTTCCTGGTGGTTGGGACAGAACAAACAAAAGGTCCCTATGAGTAATTTAATCTAACATAAGAAAGGCAGAGGTGAGAGCAGCTGGAGCCTTCAGTACCACTGGGCGTTTAACTTATGAAATACTTATGGAGCACCTACTATGCGCAAGCCACCTAGAGGTGTGGAAGACATATTGTCAAGCCTCCACCCAGCAGGAGTATCAGTGAGGTTAGGTTTAGCTGTTCATGATCAAAAACACAAAACAACTTTGGCTTAACCAGCAAGAACGAAGTGTGGAGATAAGCACTCCAGGGGTGGTATCACGGCTCCAGGGTCCTTGGGGATCCAGACTCCTCCTTTCTTTGTGCTCTACTTAGAGTATGGCTTCCAACTCCACCGTTACATCATGATCCAAGATGGCTACTGGATTTCAGCCGTTGTGTCCATGTCCCAAGCAGTAGGTAGGAAGACACAGAAAAAGCAAAAGGATGCACTGTCTACACAAGTCAGTCTCTGGAACCTTCCCATAAGCCTCACACATAACACTTCACCTTTCAGTTACTAAAGCTGAAGTCCCTGGCCCATAGCCATGTGAAAGGGAGGCTGGGAAATAGAATCTTTTAGCTTGGCACATTACTACACCCTAGAAAATTATCAGGTATTTTGGTTACCAAAGAAGAAGAGAATAGACACTGGATGTAAAATTAGCAGCCTTTGCCACAGAATGCAGAAAAAGAGAATTTGAAGATGAGACAATGTGGAGCTCCATTAAGTTCAGAGAAGAGTTGATGAAGATGCCTAATAAAAATCAATTTTCCAGACCACCCACCTTTGAAATGAACACGTTTCATGGAACATGAAAACTGACAAGGAAACTTCTTAGGCATTCTATAACTGTGGCACCATCAGAATCACTTGCGAGTTTTTTTTTAACAAGTCCCCCAGACCCCTTTTGGAAATTCTGATGGATGGATTAGAGTTGAGGCCTAACATTCTGCACACACGCACGCGCACACACATGCAACCCAGGTAATTCTCCTGATGGGTCGTCTGATTCTAAAACAATGACTTCATCCAAAACCTCACTTAAAACATAAGGACACAATTTAAAAGTCATGGGGTTTGTCCCACATCCCTCTTAGTTGTCAGAACCAACACTAGAATCCAGGTGTCTTCACTCATAATCGTCTTCTTACCGGAAGTCATTGCTCTGAGGAACTTGAATTTGGGCCTCCTGACTCCTCAACACAAATAATCTGACCATGTAGTCAGACTATCTACGTCTTCTGGCTGAAGGGTCTTAGTTTCCAACCTAAATCCAATCTCCATCTAAATTATCCTTATGTACCCACCCGCAAACGTGGCACAACCAACCATCTGCTGAATCCCTACCCCCGCAGTTGGACCGAACATGTGCAAGGGGCACCTGGGTGGCTCAGACGGCTAAGCGTCCAACTTCAGCTCAGGTCATGATCTCATGGTTTATGAGTTTGAGCCCCACGTCGGACTCTGTGCTGACCGCTCAGAGCCTGGAGCCTGTTTTGGATTCTGTGTCTCCCCGTCTCTCAGCCCCTCCCCTGCTCATGCTCTGTCTCTCAATAATAAATAATTGTTAAAAAAAATTAAACATAAACAACAACAACATGTGCTGCCATGCTACCTAACGGGGGAGCATACAGAGTGATTTTAAAAAGGCTATATGTATCTAAGTATGTGTGTATGGATGTGTCTACATATCTACACCTGTATCCCCCTTCTCTGAGATCTCAAAGACCCTGCAGAAGGAGGCAAGAGGGATTACCCAAGGATAGAGGCTGGAAATGATCCATATTTCAGTCAGCATCTGAACACAATCTTTTCCTCTGTTGGGGAATTCCCCATGTACACAGGAGAACTGAAGTGAGGCAGAGACCACAACTAACTGGTAGAGGTGAAAAGGCCAAATTCTCATCTCTGCTGCCACAAGGTGGGCCTGTGTCCCCAGTGCAGCATGGCCCTGGTGGCATGTCCTACCCAGAGCATGCCTGTGGCCCTACGTACCCAGCTTCCCTGGACCATTTCCATAGTCTGGTTCCCACTTTCCCAGCAATTTCGTGAGCCTCACAATATCTGAGCTCTAAAAGGGCTAGCTTCTATTCACAATTAAGATCTGTGCTTGATGTCCTCATGGAAACAAGGAGGCCTCCATTCCCCAAAGGTTATCCACTTCAGGGTAAATGGATAACCTGAAATGGTGAGAAGGACGGTGGTGATCTAGGAAGACCCTCAGGCCAGGCTAGAAAGTGACACACACAGAAACCAGAGGGCACAGGAGGGATCTGCTTCTGGTGGAAGACGAGCATCTCCCCTGCCATCTTCTCTTTCTTCCATTCTTCCCTCCTCCTTTTCCAGGCTCTACCTGGCCTCTCTTCTTGACAGAGGCATTTCTCCTACTTCTTGCCTCTTTCATCCAATAAATAAAGGCCTCTCTTTGGACTAAAAACCGAAACACAAAAATACCTCATCTGACACTTCTGATTCACAATTTGCACTCTGAAAACACCAGGAAATACACAGAAACAGTCTTTGATAAAAGAGTAAATTGGTACATTGTTTTGTACCATTGTTACCTAAACAAGAGTAAATTGGTATACACTTATGGCAGACAGCACCAAATTTTAAATGTATACACCATCTGATCCAGCAATTCTACTTCTAGTAACTAACCTTAAACAGAAGAATTACACAAACATAATCCTAAGTGTGTAAATACTTGTATACAAATAACTCAAATTTCCATTAATAGGAAGCTGGCTAAATTTTTATATATCCACATTGCATAATACCAGAAAGCTATTAAAATTTTTTTTTATATACAGCCATGGAAAGTATCATGATACATTGTTTTTAAAAAGTATCAGGATAATGTATATACAGTTATATATATAACTGTATATATATATAATATATATAATATATATAATATACATATAAATATATATTTATTATATATATAACTGTATATATATAACTATATATATGTTATACATATATATATAACTGTATCTATATGTTATATAGAGAGAGTAGCCTCATTTCTGTAAAATAACATATTTATAAAGTTACATGAAAATCTAAAAAGAGCTTACCAAATTCTTAAAGAGCTGTTATGCCTAAAGGTGATAAAATGAGTCCCTCTGAATTTATTTTTGATGTTTATTTATGTTTGAGAGAGAGAGAGAGAGAGAGAGTGTGAGTGGGAGGGGCAAAGAATGAGGGAGACACAGAATGTGAAGCAGGCTCCAGGCCCTGAGCTGTCAGCACAAAGCCCGACGCAGGGAACTCACGGACCTCAAGATTATGGCCTGAGCCAAAGTCAGACACTCAACCAACCGAGCCACCCAGGCACCCTGGGGCCCTTTGAATTTAAATCACACATTTCTGTAGTGCTTCAATTTTGATTACAAACAAGTCATTATTACTGTCAAGAAATAAAGATAAGTAAATAAAAACAGAAACGACCTTTGAGCATGCAAAAACAGTGGTGCTGGGAAATGACTGTTTCCTTTTTAGGCAACATGTGGTCTCGGACCCAGCACCCAATATATAACACAGTTCATTGTCAGCTTCCTTCTTTTCTTCTTACACACAATCCTACACAGTTGGAAATCACAATCCCTAGTCCAAAGCCAAGTAGAAGCAATGACACAGAAGCGTGAGCCACTGTGGAAGCAAACAAGGTGTCAGCTATAGAAGACGACAGAAGAACCACAAAAAGCAGTCATATGAACTAGAAGCACAGTAATTTCCACAAGCATCTAACATAGGAACAAGGAGACGTATGCACCTAGAGCCTCTAAAGAGAGCTCCACATGAACGTAGCCCGTGTCCAGACAGATGGAAGGATAAAGAAGTGGTATACATACAATGGAATATTACTCAGCCATAAAAAAGAATGAGATCTTGGGGCACCTGGGTGGCTCGTCAATTAAGCACCTGACTCTTGATCTCACAGTAAATGAGACTGAGCCCTGCATCAGGCTCTGCGCTGACAGTGCGGACCCTGCTTGGCATTCTCTCACTCTCCCTCTTTCTCTGCCCCCGTCCTGCTCACACACTCTAAATAAACAAACATTAAAAAAAATTAATAAATAAGAATGAGATCTTGCTATTAGCAACAACATGAATAGATCTAGTGAGTATTATGCTAAGTGAAATAAGTCAGTCAGAGAAAGACAAACACCACATGATTTCACTCCTCTGTGGAATCTAAAAAACAAACAAAAAACCGGATTCTTAAATACAACTGGTGGTTGTCAGAGAAGAGGTGGAAGGGGGTAGATGAAATAGATAAAGGTGATAAAGAAGTACAAACTTCCAGTTATAAAATACGTCATGGAGATGAAAAGTACAGCATAGGGAATACAGTCAATAATACAGTGATAACGTACGGTGACAGATAGGGACCACATCTATCAGGGCGAACACCAAGTAGTACACAAAACTGTTGAGTCACTACGTTGTATTATACACTTGAAATTAATAATAACATTGTATGGTAATTATACTTCAGTAAAAAATTAAAGTCTAAAAAACGTATCTCCACGTGATAAATAAGACTAATAAGAACAGTAGGGACACGTGGATGGCGCAGTCGGTTAAACGTCCAACTTTGGCTCAGGTCATGATTCGCAGTTCATGAGTTCGAGCCCTGCTGACAGCTCTAGGCTGACAGCTCTATGCTGACAGCTTGGAGCCTGGAGCCTGCTTCAGATTCTGTGTCTCCCTCTCTCTCTGCCCCTCCCCTGCGTGCGTTCTGTCTGTCTCTCCCCTCCACCCCCCAGAAAATAAAAAAAACATTAAAAAAAAAAAAAGAATGCAAATGGTAATTTTAATTAGTATCTAGGTTTTAGTAATTCTGGGAAATGTGTCCCTGTTGAAATTTCAATTATAAAGCTAAATATTTAGTCTTACCCTTTAAATAAATAAGCTTCAGAAATCAGGAAAATGAACTAATGTGAAATACCTAATTGTCCAACATGTCCAAAATTAAGCTATTGTTTTTATTTAGGTTGTACTGTCTGAATAAAGTTTAATGAATTCTGGCTTTTGTTTGTAAAGACCATGAGAGTAGATATTCACAATTCTTTAAAAAAAAAAAATTTTTTTAACTTGAGTACAGTTGACACAATGTTAGTTTCAGGTGTACAACTTAGTGATCTGACAAGTATATACAAAATATTTATCGCTCTTCAAAGTTATTCCCCAACACACCCAAAATTAACTTAGGCCCACATGAGAGAACTTTACCCTAGGCCAGCCATCCTCAACGGAAAGATCCCATACCCTCTGCTCTTGAAAGAAAACCAAGAGGTCTCTACTGATTGTCATGAAAATATAAAGTACATTCAGGATTATAAGACTGTAGATTTCCGGTCTATCTTTTTTTCTATCCTCCCCCCACCCCCACCAAAGCATTTTTATTGGCAACAAAAATTAGTCCTGCGTATTCAGGAGATTACGCATGGCTTCAAATAACAAGGTTCCATTTGGCAAAAAAAAAAACTAACCAATGAAAACTTCAGCCAATAATGCAAATTATTCAAATATAGATTTTAATTAGGATTTTGAGATTAGATTTAATGTTGAAAAACAACGGCATTGGCAAACAATGCATTTGAAGGAAACAGGACAGTTGTTAAAATATGAAGCCTACGCACCAAATAATGAAGTAATCTCCATGCAAAGTGGTGCTCCCTATGTGTTAATATTCACGTGGGTTAAAACAATAGGAGTATGTGCACTTTCGCGACTGGGCAAACAACCTGCCAGTGTAATTAGAGTCCATTTACACTGGGACATGAGCCTAGTTTTCCAGCACGCTCAGTTACAAGGTGTGAAATAAGACTTATTTTTCAAACATGCTGTATATCAGACGGCTGCTGCGTGGGTTACACTTTCTCACAGCACTCAAGTCCACTCTGGACGCATCATCACTTCCATCAGCAGAGTCCAGGGCGCGGCAAATATAAAACAAATGCTGGCTTCCTTTCCTTTTTCCTTCTTCCTCCAAATAAAACAGGAAAATGGAAATATGAGGTACATTTATACTATCATTAGCCCTCTATTCTTGGGCATTCCATTTGTGCTTTCTTATTTCATTATATAGGCACCCAAAGTATCCTCGTTAACAGTATCTTGCTTGCACAAAACAACTCCAATTTTGTATTTAGCGTGCATATACACATACGCAGTGAGAAAAAAAATACACCCAAATATTAACACCTATATATCTTGATGGCAGAACTAAAGTTTTTATTTTTCATCTCATACTTTGCTGTGATTTTCCAAATGTTTTACAATATGCATCTATTAATTAAAAACCAAATTTGATACAACACGGTTCCACTACACACTCACAAGAACAACTAAAGGGAAGATGACGCACAATACCAAGCATGGATACTGCAGCCACTGTGCTAGGTACAAACATCAACTGGTAAAACCACTCTGGAAAACTGTTTCACAGTATCAACCGCAGTTCCAGACATATGAAGATCCAGCAATTCTGCTCCTTTATACCCAAAGAATCTACAAGCAGAGGGGCACCTGGCTGGCTAAGTCAGTAGAGCATGTGACTCTTGTTCACCGAGTTGTGAGTTCAAGCACCACATTGGATGTAGAGATAAGTTAAAAAAGAGAAAGAAAGAAACAAAGAAACAAAGAAAGAGCGAACGAACATGCATACATATACTGATTAAGACTTTTAATTATAGCCAAGAAATGCAAACAACTCAAAAGTCCATCAACAGTAGGGTAGATAAATCAATTACTGAGGTACAGTCATAGAGGGAGAAATATAGCCATATATTAAACCATAAGAAGAAATTACTGCCACCTGCAAATCCATGGATGAATGTCAACATAATGTTGAATGAAAAAAGCCAGACACAACCGAGTACACACTACATGAATATGATTCCATTTCTATGAAGTTCAAGAACAGTCAAATTTTACCTACAGTGATAGAAAGAGGACGGTGGTTATCTTTGTTGAGGAATGGTAAGTGGGAGGGAAGAGCAAACTTCTATTAAAAACTATACACTTATGGGAGAGGGACCAAGATGGCGGAATAGCATGGAAGGTTTTTTTGCATCTCTCATCCCAGGAATGCAGTCAGATCAACACTAAACCATCTTGCACACCTAGAAAAACTATACACTTATGGGGCTCCTGGGTGGCTCAGTCAGTTGAGCGTCCAACTTTTGATTTCAGCTCAGGCCTTGATCCCAGGGTCCTGAGATTAAGCCCCGACTCAAGCTCTGCACTGGGTGTAGAGCCTGCTTAAGAGCCTGTCTCTCATTTTCTCTCTCTCTCTCTCTCTCTCTCTCTCTCTCTCTCTGCCCCGCCCCCACTTGTGTTCTCTTGCTGTCTCTATCAAGCAACAAACAAACAAAAAAAACTATACACTTAATGATTGCTACACTTTTCTACTTAAAAAAAAAAAACAAAAAAAAAACAACCAAAAACAAAAAACCCAGTTTGCACCATAGCTGTAACCACTTACTACCCATATGGCCTGGGACAAACTCTTCACCTCTCTAAGCTGCAGTGTCTACTGTAAATGGGGACAGACCATCACCTCCTTGATGGGAATGCAAAGAGAATTCAACTAGGCAATGCACAAGGCAAGGGCCCAACACACAACAACCATAGGAGGGGCAGACGTCTCCTGAGGTCTTCCCAGGTGCCAGGCACTGCTCTTGGCTTTAAGTTCTTCATCACTTTGCGATCACATCTCCCCCAGGAGGGGCTCCTTACCTATCGCTAACTCAGGGCCAGAGTGCAGGCTGTGACCTGGGCATTCAGAAGTCATCTGTGTAGAACACCAACCTCAGCATTTATTTCAAGAAGGGTGAATCACTAGTTATGCTGCTGCTGAAGTTTCAAAGAAAGAAAGAAAGCTGGCAGGAGACACACATCAGGACTAAATACAGACCACTGAAGAGAAAAATGACTTCAGCTTCTGAAAGCAGTAGCTGCTTTCTGCAGGAGGAGAAAGAATATTTTATTCCAGGGGAATCATTCATTTTAAATTGAAGACTCCTTTGGGAACTGAAAGAGCTCATCTTTCTTCCCTAAGAAAAGAGGAGACAAGTAGCTCTCTAAAGTTTCTCATGTTGATTAGCTAAATTTACTGTCCTTCAATGTATGTCAGATTTACAACTGAAATAATTTATAAAGTATATGCTTACTGTGGAAAGTAACTTAAAACGTGGATTGTGAAACAAGGGGCTCAGATTAAATTATTTCAGTTAAATGAAACACTGTAAACACTAATAGAAAAGCCTCTGATTTACAAGATGAACTGGTAGATTTAGGAATGACTCAAATCTCATGATTTTTGCTTCAATTAATTTTTAATTTGCTTTCAACGAAGTCAAGACAGATGATCCAGTTTTGAACATAGCCCCACTATTTACTAAGTGCATCACCTTGCATGAGTTACTCCATGTCTCTCTGCCTGTTTCCTCAACTGCAAAAATGGGATAATAATAGGGTTACTCTAAGGACTAAATGAATTCATAGGCATTATGTGCTTAAAACAGTGCCAAGCGCTATCACTATCATTATTTTTTATATTTCCTGAGGTAGATGCAGATTTCACCTGAAATTATCAAATTTAGGGGCACCTGGGTGGCTCAGTCGGCTAAGCATCCAAGTCTTCATTTCAGCTCAGGCCAGGTCATGATCTCACAGTTCCCGACTTCAAGCCCTGCATCAGGCCCTGTGCTCATAGGGCAGAGTCTGCTTGGGATTCTCTCTGTGTCCCTCCCAATGCTCATCCTTGTGCTCATTCTCTCTCTCACAAAATAAATAAATAAAACTTAAAAAAAATTATAAAATAAGTAAATAAAAAAATAAAAATAGATTTCAAAAATAAAATTATCAAATTTAGGGGTGGCCTGCCTGGCTCAGTAGGTTACTGCATGTGATTCTCGATCTCAAGGTCACAAGTTCAAGCCCCACATTGGGTGTAGAGATTACTCAAAAATAATAAAATAATCAAATTTAATCACAGAATTCACAGATATTAGACTGTCTGAAAACCGGAGGAAGATGTATACAAAAATTATGTGAGGTGAGCATAAACATTTAGGTTTACAGGTATATATACATGCACACAAACTTTTTCTCCTTACCTCCTTCCTCCCTTCTTTCGTCCTATACCCTCCTTCCCTCCCCTCTACCTCCTCATTCTCCTTCCTCCCTTCCTTCCTCTCTCTCTCTCTCATAAGTAATTTAAATCAGGTCCACTCTAGAACATAATGTACCAGCGATCATAGGATCTTTTGATCCCAAAACGATCCCAACAAAGATGTGAAATACTACTCTTCTTCCAAGTATTTCTAAGGACCCATTACAAAAACACTCTGAAAAGGTATATTTGCTTCTTTTATTTCAAAGGCAGCCTGGAAATTTCCACAGCACATTTGAACCACAAAGTTTATGGTGTTCAAACATGGACTCTTTTCAATCTCAGCAGAAGAGGCCTACTAAAATTTTACATTTTCCTCCAATTGTGAGTGCAGAAAGCTTTTCATTTTGTTCCAAAGGAAATGATCTTACCACAGCTCAATGGGTATCTTTATTGTCTGAATAAAGTGGGCATCCGGTGGCCATTATAGAGAGCTAAATGCTAAAACCCAAGGGTATAAAAGTTAAAAGCAACTTAATGGAAATGTCAGTTACAACATTCTTTCTTTGATTTACAAGAATCAAATTCAGAAAGCGCCCTCTAGCAAAGGAATTATGAAGAATATCAGCACAAAGTAATGGTGTCACCTTACTGCCCCTCCCCCCACCCTAATATAAAGACTTTTTAATGATCATATGCCTTTGCTTTTCCACATGGAAGAGAATCCTAGTTGAAAATACTATTACATATCATTGTTTCATTTCACTGATAAGCATATTCACACTTTTCTACCAATACTGGCCAAATAAAAAACTCTATTTCACTACTGTTATCCTATTATCAGAATGACATAATTAATTTTTTGATTTGTTAGTGTGGGGTACCAAAGGGCCTTAATTTGCTTTAAAAAAATAATTGCTCAATCTAGGCCATCTAGGTATCTCTCCATTGAAGCCACAACTATCAACACAGCTAACACATGCTGGTGGTTCCCCTCTTTGCCCTTACCTTAGTTGTAAAAATCTTATTCAGCTTTATTATTCAGAACTTGGCACAGCAGGTTTCAGTTTAAGATGGATGATGAACAGAAAGTTGCATACTCTGATTTTTAGCAATGAATTAGATTCTGGAAGCTCAAGGAAATAGAGGAAACAGCAGCCATATTTTATTTGCAAAATAAATTTCGAGCAGAATCGACTTTCTTGCTGACTTGAGCTAAGTTGGGTTCTGGCACCTCATAAAGTTGCTCTGGGTCTTGATCTAAATATTCATTCATTCTTCAAATGTGTATTTGAATCTACTACGTGTAAGACAATGTGCAGTATACCAAGGAAGATTTTTAAAAAATGACTGTTTCACTCCTGGACTTTTTTCCTTCTCAACTTCCCTTCAGGCCAATTACACACAGTCAAGTGGCCCTCCCATTCCTCATAACGCCCATGTTAGAACCCTGGTTTCCTCTCTTTAAGCTCCTGTACACACTAAGAAAATACCTATCATTTTCTTTTCTATTTTAAAGGTAATACATACAGTGATTTTTTATAAAATTCAAACAGTCAAGAAAGACTGTTGAGGGGCGCCTGGGTGGCGCAGTCGGTTAAGCGTCCGACTTCAGCCAGGTCACGATCTCGCGGTCCGTGAGTTCGAGCCCCGCGTCAGGCTCTGGGCTGATGGCTCGGAGCCTGGAGCCTGTTTCTGATTCTGTGTCTCCCTCTCTCTCTCTGCCCCTCACCCGTTCATGCTCTGTCTCTCTCTGTCCCAAAAGTAAATAAAAAAAAAAAAAAAAAAAAGACTGTTGAAATGGCAAAGAAACATTCCTTCCCAGCCATACCAATCCCATAACCAATAACCATGTTTCTTGGGACTGTTTACAGAAATTTACCTTTGCCAACCAAGAATTAAGACTTTTTAAAAACAAACATGGGATCTGAGGATACATACTAATTTGTACCTTGCTTGGGGGGGGGGGGGGAAAAAACCTCATGGTATATTTTGTGAATTTTTCCTTATCAGTATTTACAGATCTGCCCAATGACTGGAAGATATTTAGGTTATTTCCAGTGTTTTGTTATTATAATGCTGCAATGAATATCTTTGTACGCTTGCCAGAACACTTATGCAGGTATAAGATACGCTCTTAACTGTGGAAGGACTGAGTTAGAATATATACATTCTTAATTTTGTAAGAGAATGCTGTGGCCAACACTAGAGGTTACCTACAACTGCCCCTTTCCTCCTGGCCAGCAAAGCTCCAGTTTTGTCCCCTCTCCTCCCAGTACCCATGTGCTTCAGGGAAGGCTGGGCCTCTAACCCAGAGACTGGTCTAAGCAAAACATGGGAGCCACCTCTCCCCATGCAAGTCATTGGTTCAGGTGTGGGCATCTGACCCAGTTTGGCCAAAGGGGCTATGGAAGTTCCGCAGGGGGCTTCTGGCAGAGGCATTCTCCGCTTGGCTCTTTTCCTGCCTCTGGACATCACTGTATATGAGGATACGGGCTGGAGCAGCAGCAGCAGCCACATGAGGGCCATGGGGAGACAAGCTTGAGGACAAATGCCAAATACTGAAGCTGGCACAGAGAAAAGAGAAAATGCATCTGGGTCTTCTATTAATTCATGCCCAAAATGTCCTAGCTTTGAACTTCCGGTTTACATGAGATAATACATATCTTTATTATTTCAACCACTTTTAATTGGGTTTTATTTACCAGCTGGTGAAAGAATCCCCATTGCCAAAGTGCTCTCCAAAAAGAAGTCCACTGGATTTATAATCCCACCCATGGCACATATGAGTGCTTTGTCTCCTCACACCCTTGGCTTCACAGGGTTTTAGTCCCCACCTGTTCTCAGTGCATTTTCACTTAATGGCCAGAGTCTTTTTTCCCTGGGAGAGCCTGACAGCTCTTCACGAAAAAAGACACACTGCAAACAAGTAACACAAGGGCTGACTACTCTTTTTTTTTTTTTTTTTTTTAATTTTTTTTTTTTTCAACGTTTTTTATTTATTTTTGGGACAGAGAGAGACAGAGCATGAACGGGGGAGGGGCAGAGAGAGAGGGAGACACAGAATCGGAAACAGGCTCCAGGCTCTGAGCCATCAGCCCAGAGCCCGACGCGGGGCTCGAACTCACGGACCGCGAGATCGTGACCTGGCTGAAGTCGGACGCTTAACCGACTGCGCCACCCAGGCGCCCAGGGCTGACTACTCTTAACCAACATTTCATTCTGCGCCTCCCAAGGCACTGCACTTTGGCACAAGGCTCACGTGACTCCTTCAGGAAAGTAGCCACTGTCACATACGGTATACAGGATATGCTGTAATGCCTTAAAGCCAGTCACCATTCTCTTTCTGGGCCAAACAGTCATAGGTGTGTGGAAGGACAAACCCTAGACTGGAAACTGGATGACCTAGTTTGGATCCACTTGAAGAGAAGTCACCCAACCCTCCAGAGGCCTGTTTCTTCACATACAAAAGGAGGACTCTGGAAACTAAGGCCCAGGGTCCTTATAAGAATAGGGACCATGGGGCACCTGGGTAGCTTAGTCAGTTAAGCTTCTGATTCTTGATATCGGCTCAGGTTGTGACCTCGTAGCTGTGAGATCAAGCCTCACATCGGGCTCCGCCCTGAGTGTGCAGCCTGGTTAAGATTCTCTCCCCCCGGGGCGCCTAGGTGGCTCAGTCGGTTAACTGTCCGACTTCGGCTCAGGTCATGATCTCACGGTTCATGAGTTAGAGCCCCGAATCGGGCTCTCTGCTGAGCCTGGAGCCTGTAAAAAAAAAAAAAAAAAAAAAGATTCTCTCCCCTAAATCTCTCTGCCCCACCCCCATTTGCACGCATGTGCTCTCTCGCTCTCTCCAAATAAACATTAAAAAAAATAAACATGGGGCAGCATGCATGAAGGCCCTGATGCTAAAGAGTGTCAGTGACTATTAAAGGTGGGATTTAGGCTCACTCCCAAAGACTAATGCTGAGGAGGGACCTTGCAAAGGGTAAGTCAAACCCCCAGTCTCCCTGGATACTTTGGTCCTTTGTCCTCTTTGCTCTGTCACTCTCCTGCCATCACAGTGGGCACCTGTCAGGTCACAACTACTGACCAAAGAGAAACCCAGCTCATCACTTCTGCCCCTCCCACAGATAAGCAGAACCCCCAGGACCACCATCACTGTGAATGAACATGAAGTGATGTTTGGCTAGCCAAGAGTCAGTGCATGTCAGGCTAATTTATGATAATTACCAAGCCATCGGCTGGTACCTGGACAAACTGTCTGATTCTTCACCCAGCTGGCCTAGGTTCCACAAGTTCCCAAAAGGCTGTTCTTCCAGATCCTCCAGTGCCTCACTCCCCTGTAATGGGGTGATATGTCCAACATCCTTGCCATGTGACTTTGCAGTACCTCCCCCTAGAACAGACCAAGCATGCCTCCCCACCAGACTGATGTTGGGTTTGGCCGTGGGTTGGCTAATGGAATGTTGGTAGAACATTTGGCAGTTAGGAGCCAAAGTCTTAAGAGCCATCACACGTTTCCACTCGACATCTTCTGCTGGAGTGAGCTGCCATGCGATGAACCTGTACTAGGTAACTGCTCCCCCTTCAGCCCTGGCCCCAGAGTAAGCCCATGTGGAACAGACCTGAAGCCAAATCAAAGCCTGATCCAGTCAAGGCCAGCCTAGGTCGACCTAACCACACCCAATCAAGAGGAGCAAGTGGGAAAATACAAGTTTGTGGTTGTGACACCTTGAGATCCGGGGTTGTCACCCAGCACTATTATGCAGCAAAAACTCACATAACCACTGTTAACACCAAAAACAATGATTTGTGCTTAAAGAGATCTTACTTCATTAACCAAACACACATAAAGCAGCTCTATACACGTGGCATCATCCTACTCCACAGGGAGCTGAGATCAGAAAGTACAAAGGCAACTCATTCCTACAAGTATCTTTTTAGTCTAGCAAAACCCCAAGGTTCCTAATCCTATTGGGGTCGAGGGGTCTCTGTTAACAAAGCTTCTATTCATTTCATTCATTTATTGTCCTGGATTAAATCACAGGAGGGATGAAATCTAACATTTATGCATCTAAGTGATCCTATTTGTACATTTACTGATGGTGCAATCTACTTTCTTCTACAAATGTACTATTTAACTAAAAGACAGAAATGAGAAGTTATTTTTTAAAAGAGAGAAAAAACTCGACTTATTTTTTAATGAACTCCTCAGTTCTATCAATTTTCACTTATTCATTCAACATCTATTTACGGAGCACCTGTGGCCTCCTTAGCCCAAGCAAGCTCCAAATCCCGGTGGAAAGCTCAGGCCTCTCCCGAAGGACCCAGGACCTCAGAAGCTCTGAGCTGCTCTCCTCAACACTTTAATCTCTTCTTGCTGAAGCCCCCCACCCTATTACTAAGGTCAGAACAAGGGAATACACCACCCCCTTTCAGCCCAGTCCTCTCGGGTGAGCTGGTTTACATCTCCGAGCTGCTTCAGGTCTGTCCAATCTTCTGCCGGTCTGGCTGAAGGGGGAGGGAGGGACAGGATAGAGTCAAGATTGTCTGGATCAATGACAAGCTACAAATCTGGCCCAGGCCTCCACCTGGAAATCTAAAGCAAAGGATATTATTAAAGTCACAGGTTAAGGATCACTCACTCCACAGCTTCTCATTTAGAAACCCACAGTGCTGTTCAATGTAAACACTTCCCAAGAATGCTTTAAAACAGAGGGAGGTTTTTATTAACCAACTTAATTGAGGGCCACTTCTCATTGTGGAAAGCTTTTAAACAGAGGAATAAAAAGGGCCTGGTAGGTGTTTTCCAGACACTTGTTTTTAAAACCTGCCACCCTGTCCCAGGGAAATGAAGCTCAACTCAAGGCCCGGGTGCACACTCCTGCTGCTAATTGTTCAACAGAAACAAAATACCCGTTAAGACCTTACTCCCCAGCAGAACTGAGGACCCGGCTGGGCCCTTCATTCCAATATTCATTTCAAGGGCCATTAGAATCACTGGAAAAGTGGACAAAATAAGGCTGGCCAAAATGGGCCAAAATAAATGAAGAAAAACATCTCAAAGCTTGCCAACAGGACATGACTTGTGAAGAGAACAGGCCAATGAAACTGAGGCTGGGGCTGCTCTCCAAAAAGACCAGGTCAAGAGGCATGAAGCGGTGGTCACTGCTGCGACGCATGGATATGCCTGGAAAGCACAATGTTAAGTCCGAGAAGTCAGCCACGAAGGCCACAAACGGTAGCATTCCATTTAAACAAAATGTCCAGGACAGGCAACTCCACAGAGACAAAGAGGAAACCAGGGTCGTAGGGCCTGGGTGGGAGGGTGGGAGGGAGGGAGGGAGGGGGTCACAGGGACCATGTGAAGTGACTGCTCTATGGGACACAGCTTCCCTCCGGGCAGATGAAAAAGTTCTGGAGTTAGTGGACATGGTTGCTCAACGCTAGAAAGGTACTTGATGCCACTTAAAATTTAAATTGCTTCAAGTTACACTGGTAAAAATGGGCGAGCTAATGTTGTGTGTATTTCACTACAATGAAAAGTTACAAGATACCATGAACACCAGAGAAAACCTTCTTCAGCTCCTAACCCAGGGGCAATCCCTTCCTCACCTGAGAAAAATGACACATGCGGCAGGCCAAAATGATACATAGTATTATTTTATTAAGACCTCATCTACTGGGCTAAGCTTCCCATGCACAGGGCACACTCAAGGCCAAGTCACTTCCCCTACGCCTACCCTCAGGTGGGTGGTGGTGGTACCGGCAGCCTCATTTCACAGGCGAGGAAACCAGGCGTGAGCAGGGCAAGGAGCTTACCCAGGGTCACAGAACAAAGAAGGGAAAAGCCAAAGGGTGAAGCCACAGGTGGGGCGACCAAGTAGTTCACACCCACACACACACTCACAACCACGAATCACACGCTATGCCGCAGGAATGTTTTCTGGGCCTAGTTTACCACCTGGCCAGCAGCACAGCATTCTTTGGCTACTGAGCCCTAATCCTTTGTGATGCCACATACTGAGTGGCCACTTAGGAGCAGAGTTCTCTGAAAAACGCGACCGAAAGGTCTGCCGGAGGAGCCATACCACACCTTCACGCACGTGGGGCTGTTTCTACACGTACACAGTTATTTTCGTTAGTCCTGGAGCAACATAAGATAAGATGGTCACCTGCTCTCTTTTACGGAAAAGAAAAGCAAGCCTCCCCAGGTCTGTAGCTGACCTTAGGCCACACACAGGTAGCAGGAGCCCGGCTTCTACGCCAGGGCCCCACTCTGCTGTCTGCCTTCAGGGCCCGGGGTTTAACTACCCAGAGAAGTTAAGGGTTTTAGCATATTAGTTATTTGTATGTAAATGTATATGTATTATTTATATGCAAATAGATGCAAGCAATTACAAATGAAGTTGGGAACCCCTTAGCAGAAAGTAGCTATTTCTCACACTTCAGGGGCACCTGTGGGGTAATAGAGAAACATCAGTAAAAGGTTAATTTCCATTCCTTCCTCCCTACTTAAGAAAGGAGGGCTCTTTGTCACTGGTCCTGTGTCCCTTTATCCCTTTGATAAGAATGTTTTTTTTTTTTTTTTTTTAAATTTTTTTTTTTCAACGTTTATTTATTTTTTGGGACAGAGAGAGACAGAGCATGAACGGGGGAGGGGCAGAGAGAGAGGGAGACACAGAATCGGAAACAGGCTCCAGGCTCTGAGCCATCAGCCCAGAGCCCGACGCGGGGCTCGAACTCACGGACCGCGAGATCGTGACCTGGCTGAAGTCGGACGCTTAACCGACTGCGCCACCCAGGCGCCCCGATAAGAATGTTTTTAAAAACAGCCACCGCTGTTAGAGGTCCCAACTTGCCAGGTTCTTAGCTTGGCATGACTGACATTTCGGGCCAGGTAATTCTTTGTCATGGGGGCTGTCCTGTGTGCTTTGGGGTGTTTAGTAGCATCCCTGGACTCTGTCCACTAGACGCCCGTAGCCACCGCCACCCCCCAGTCATGACAACCCAGAAAGTCCCCAGAGATTGCCAAACATCCCCTGCGGGGCCCTATTTGAGAACCACTCTATAGGGTGGCTCAGTAGGTTAAGTGGTTAAGTGTCTAACTTCACCCTGTCAGGTCATGATCTCACAGTTCGTGGGTTCCAGCCCCACATCAGGCTCTGTGCTGACAGCTCAGAGCCTGGAGCCTGCATCAGATTCTGTGTCTCCCTCTCTCTCCCTGCCCCTCCCGGCTCGTGCTTGCCTGTGCTCTCTCTCAAAAATAAATAAACGTTAAAAAAAATTCTAGTGTCAAAGAGATGTGGCCCTAACAACTCTACGGGGCAGGCACTTGTAACGACCCCATTTTACAGGCAAGGAAACAAATCCAAAATCCAAAAGGAAGCTGCCAGAACTCCACACTCCTAGCGAAGGGCAGCCGTGGCTCCCAACCCAAGTAGGAGAAACCCCAATACTCTCACCCCGTGGTGTGGAGACAGAACGAGGATACAAGGCACAGAGCTACTTGCTATGTGTATTTAAATGTGAGCCTGCGTCTTGCCCTAGGAAAAGGGATGGTAGGCCTGAACCCTCTTGTTATTTGGTGCTCGACCCCAAAGAAAATAGTCTCTGCTGCCTCTGCTGAGAAGAGCAGTCCCAACAATGTTTGAGAGTCTCAAGGACCTCTTTACTCACAAAATAACCCGCAAGGGTTAGGGTTAGGAAGAGGCAAGCCCTGCAAATAATAAATGCTTGAAGCATAAACATAAGATCCTGGCCATGGGAACTTGAAATACTTTTTTAAATGTGTTTTCAGAAATTCTGATTACTTTTATGAAACACTGTCCCACGCTCACTCATGTTTCTTTTCTGTTTAGAAACTGCTGCAGCTGCTACAGATAGAAGAAACACAGGGACATCAAGTTATGAAAGGCCAACTGACTTCCATCCTTCCTTCCGTGAAACTTCACCAAGCACCCACCTGCTACTAGATCCAAGGATACAAAGCCAGTGGAGAGCTGGAGAGCCCCCCTCCTCTTTATAGGGTTGTTCACAGGTTTGTGGGAGTTGAGCAGGTACACAAAGAGCTCCAATGGTGTGAGATAAAGGCCTCTGCAAGCAAGCCTTTTTTGGTCAAAGAAATGAAGAGCCAGTGTGGAAACCAGATGTCTGGGTCTGAAGAGGCCATCTCAGTCATTAGTAGCACAGCAAAGGGCCACACTAGTTTGAACCCTGGATCCTACTATCTGGTAGGTGCACAACTTTGACAACTTACCCAGTTTCTCATGGCCTCGTTTCCCTCACCTGTAAAATGGGTTTATGGTAGCACTTGTTTCCTAGAGTTGTTATATTAAGAGCCTCTCAGACAAGGCTGGCAGTTAAGTACTCTAGGATGATTTGCTGCAATCATGAGAATTAACTCATCTAGGGCAGGTCTCTGGAGAAATCTGAAGCCCGCCCTGCCCTCTCTCTTCTGTCTACCACCCAGCTGCCTCACCCAAGAAGCTGGACTCACTGCAGGGACCCAGTCCTGTAGTGAGAGGCAGTCATGTCCTGAGCAGACCAGACACCAGGGAACCAGTGGCTTTAATCCCTCCCCACTCCCCATTTGCCCTCTTCCTCCTCCTCACCCTATACCCTCACCACCCCCACCTAATGCCCCCCCCCAAAAAAAAATTCACAGGTGGCCCAGGGCAACACAGACAAGGCTAAGTTGATCTGCCTACATCTGGAACAAAGGAGATAGACCCCCAAACCAGAAAATTACAAGTAAAAGAAATCTCCAATTTGGTAAAATCCACCCTGCAGTCTCTTTGCAAATTACTCTGTTATCTCTCACTCCATTCTTTCTCTATCAGTTCCTCTCCAGCTCCTAAAGCTTCCACTGTAATCACATGCTTAGTAAACTTTCCAGGTTTTTGATATTAGATTAGGGCAAGGAGAGAGGCTAATCGACTTTTCAGCTGTTGCTGTGTAATTCTGAGTAAGTCACTGTTTTTAATAAGGAGGGTAAAAATCTCAGAGGCAAAAATCTTTTTTTAAAAAAAGGGATCAAGGATATAGATTGACTCATAGAATATACTAGAACTCTTCACGGCTTTGAGAGCTGGGCCATTTATTTTTCCTTTCAAATGAAGTCCAAACAGGTCAGCTGTTTAGAGTCTGAAACTCTGAGCTGGAATCCCCAAACTCCCACGGGGTACTTGACTCCAGACCTCACCAGGTCCCTCACCTGGAAAAACAGGACTAAAAACACTGATGTCACAGGGTCCCAGAGAGGCATCCTGGTCAAGGCAAGTCCTCTCCTTTGTATGGACTACACAGATTTGCAAGGAAAAACAGAAGGCCTGTTTCAAACACCATAAAACACAAGGACAGACAGCCAGGGAAAGTCAGAGGTAAAAACCAAGAGAATCATTAAAGCCAAAACTAGAAAATCTTGGCCACCTTGCCTCAATCCCGAGATTAAGGCAAGATAAGCAACAGTGAAAGATTATTAATACTGGGGCTTTGTAGTTCTTTAGGGGAAAAAAAAAAAAAAACCAGTACATATTAACAACCTGAACCACTGTGTACTCTACCTAAGGCCAGCAGAAATGCCTGTGATTGGGTGGCAGGGAATAAGGTCCTCCCTATAAACAGGCTGCCAGCCAGGCTGGCAGAAATTATCCATGCTCATGACGAACACCCTGTGCACTCTAATCCCAAACACGCCAACTCCATGACGACCCTCCACTGAGTCCCCTGCAAATGTTCTCTGGAGCTGATCCTTCTCAGTTGAAATGCTGAGCTAGAATCCAATGCAGTAACAAACCCACACTCACTAACCTTGTTTTAAATGCATCTTTACTAATTATAGCCGCATAGGGCCTTGAAGCCCTTACTACCTGTAATTTTAGGAGCTGGAGATAATTACTACCCGGCAAAGTTTAGTTTTTGTCGAAAGTACCACATAAATAAGAATTGAACGTGCACAGATTTTGCTCCAGAATGTTCAACACTAAATTTTGTTTTTAATTTCTTACCCAGCAACCAATTATCTACAGAAACTCAGAAGTTTGCAGAGCTTTAAGAAAGGAGAGCTGTCTCTCTCACCTAGGATTTGAGATCCTTTCAGAGCATTTGTGAACAGCCTAATCTATGCTCTCTATTAAAAAACAAAACAGGGGCGCCTGGGTGGCTCAGTTGGTTGAGTGGCCGACTTCGGCTCAGGTCACGATCTCACAGTCCGTGAGTTCGAGCCCCGCATCAGGCTCTGTGCTGACAGCTCGGAGCCTGGAGCCTGTTTCGGATTCTGTGTCTCCCTCTCTCTGACCCTCCCCCGTTCATGCTCTGTCTCTCTCTGTCTCAAAAATAAATAAACGTTAAAAAAAAATATTAAAATAAAAAACAACAACAGCAAAACAAAGGACTCCTGAGTAGCTCAGTAGGTTAAGCGTCTGACTTCAGCTCAGATCATGATCTCCCAGTTTGTGAGTTCAAGCTCTGCATCGGGCTCTGTGCTAACAGCTAAGAGCCTGGAGCCCACTTCAGATTCTGTGTCTCCCTTTCCCTCTGCCCCTCCCGTACTCACACTCTGTCCCGCTCTCTCCTGCAAAAATAAACATTAAAAAATATTAATAAAAATTAAAAAATAAAAAGCAAAACAAAAACCCCATACAATGCCATAAAATTTCCCTTGGGATGACAAGCCCACGGGGCTCTTCAGTCTAACATCACACGTCATCTAGTAAAGGAAAATGACAAATCAATCCAGACCTGAGAAGACTGGATGTTAGAAAAATAGGGCACTGAAAACATAATTTCTCAATCAGCTCTGCTTAAGAGGTACCCAGAGCAGCCTCTGTTTTCTCTCTGTAAAGTGAAGCCACTGCCACCTGCCTCTCAGGCAGGAATAGACTCAGAGCTGCAGCAGACAAGTGTTGAGCACACTACCTGGCACTTGGAAGGGGATCCAGAAACAAACAGTCACTCCTCTTACAACCCTGGCATTATTAGCCCACTGGGTCAGCTCTTTGGAAACCACCGTCCTGAGGGACCACAGTGTGAAGTCCAGTTTTCAGTCTGTCCAAGGAAACATGAGCTGAAGTGACAGAATGATGAAGAATGAATGTCGCCTACTGGCTAGAGCTGCAGACAGGAACCAAACCTCTGGGTCTACAAGTCCAACAGCTGCCTCTTAAACTTGGCACCATGGGGCTCCCATCCCAGTGCCACGGGAGAGGCAGCCACTCCTGTTATATTCACAGTTACCACCCAGCCACATTCTCTACCCGCTTCCCAGCCACAGGTACTACCCTCACACTGCTTGGTTAAGCACCCCCTTTAAGCAAATGCATCTGGCAGAATCCGGCCTCCTCTTTCCTCACTCCCCACTACTTTCTCAGCATGACCTTCCCTCCCTGTCGGAAAAGTATGTGAAGCCAGTCATTTAAAATTTGATATAGAACCTAATAAATTCTAACTTAAACCCAAGCAAAGCTGTAACAAAGAACCCAGAAGGCATTTATCCAGGTGAGGCTAGCTAGGGGCTACCTGGCCACCCGCCCCCCCCCCCCCGCCGCCCCAGTTCCTTGCGCTCCCTGTGATCCTAAGACCTCCCAACTTACCGAAGCCCCCAGTTTTCACCTCCACCAGATGTAAGCTCCATCAAGTCAGGGGCCGTACCCTGTTCACCAAGAACTCAATGAGGAATGCAGAGCTTTGCCAGTAAGAGGGGCTGTATAAGTATTTGTTAAAGGAGTGAACAAAGAAATGAAATGACACTGTGTCATTTCAAAACTTGGTGTGAATTTAAGATGAAGCATCGTCTCCCCCAGGGATACTGGTTGGGGGGCTGACAGGCAACACTGCCTGACAGAGGAAGGTAAAGGCAAGTTGGAACCGGGGTGTTTGATTACAAACTTCAATAAGCTTCCCCTACACCAAAGGCCATCAACCGTGGTGATATTCCCATCACATCCTTTTTTCCCCCCCATTTCCATTTTCAAAGTCGTCATGCCATAACTTGTTTCTTGATAACAGGAATGTCATGTGACAGAATAAAATAAGCACTTGGTCATTCAGGGAAAATTACCCAATTTTCAATTCCCTTGAACTTTGGTTTTCTCTGCTGATGCCAACCTCTTAGCCACTGCACTGCCCTTTAGTGCCAGGATCAGAGGGGAAAAGAAAGGAGAAGCTCACAATCAGCTGGTTTTTTCTTTAATTTTTTTTAACATTTTATTTATTTTTGAGACAGAGAGAGACAGAGCGTGAACAGGGGAGGGTCAGAGAGAGGGAGACACCGAATCTGAAGCAGGCTCCAGGCTCCCAGAGGTCAGCACAGAGCCTGACGTGGGGCGTGAACCCACGAACCGCGAGATCATGACCTGAGTTGAAGTCGGACGCTTAACCGACTGAGCCACCCAGGTGCCCCACAAAATCAGCTGGTTTTTTTAAAGGTCGACGGCACCTCTTACATAAACAGGTTTCAGGGAGAAAGGGAGTGAAGAAAGCATTACATTTCTTTAACCACCCCCACTCCCCAACACTACAAGCAGGTTATCTGTCCCTAAAGACAGAAAAAAGGGGAAACCAATAGGGCAGTCTACTCTTAACACAAATCAAGGATCACACTGCTGAGGGCCTTATACCCTTTCCCTAAACGAAGAAGCCCCTCATTATTAGCTTTCTTGTTTTTTTTCACTCCCAATCACTTTAGAATATCAGAGCTTAGAGGGGCGCCTGGGTAGTTCAGTTGGTTAAGCGACCGACTCGGCTCAAGTCTCATGGTTCATGAGTTCCAGCCCAGCGTTGGGCTCCATGCTGACAGCTCAGAGCCTGGAGCCTGCTTCAGATTCTGTGTTTCCGTCTCTCTCTTTGTCCCCTGCTCATACTCTGTCTCTCTCAAAAATTAAAAAAACAAAACAAAAAAAAAAAAAAAACGTCGGAGCTTAGCTGTTATCCCAAAGTAAGAAATGTTTCAATAAATCTGTTTAGATCCACAGTTACAACCACTTTTCCTTTCTTTTTTTTTTTTTTTATTTGGCCAGAATGTAGTATTATATTCACAGTGTAAGTATTGCTATTCAAGTGCAACTTTTCAGACACCGAGAGTTCAACTAGCATCCTCAAATAAACATTTTCCCCAAAAATGGTGACAAGATTAGAAAGGTTACAATCCATACAATACCAAAATAAGCTAGCCTTCATTTTGTTGGCCTGGTCCAAGAACAAGAAAAAAAAATCAACGGTAGGAAAACATTTTCCATATGGTCTTGTTCCCCAAAGGTTGAGGATTCAGGTCAGGGGCCACCCTGTGAGACCATGCACTCCACATAACCTCCATTCTCAAGCCAAGACAATTAAGACCGCTCCCACAGCGGCCCCATTTCCAGCAATTGAACACCGGCATAGGAACAGGGTATGGTAGTGGAAGGTGGGAAAAAGAAAACCCAACTTGCAAAGCTATACAACTTTCTATTTTTTAAATTCAATATCCTTTTCGACTTTTGTTAGGGGCTAGAAATGAATGCAAATGCATCTCCATCTCTAGAGAGCATTCTCTTAAAAGTCACATCACTGATACGAAAAACTCAAGGGGGCCAGTCAGGACCTCAGAAAAAATAAAATCCCCTGGTTTGTGGCCAGATAGCAACATCCAGGTAGGAATTTAATACAGACATCATACTTGGATGATGACAGGAGACTGTCAAAATAACATGGACACTGTAAACACACTTTTTAAATAAAATATAATCACATTTAGTATATATATATTAGTATATATATATACATATCTATATACATATATATATATACCCATATTCAATTTTTCCTTAGTCATATTCCCCTATCATTTTTAAGATCATCCAAAAGTGGCTAAGGACTCACCCCAGATGTGCATTGCTATGGTTAAGGCACCAACCCCGTAACTCAGATATTCTATCAGCAAGAAATATACACTGTGTTATATCTGCTGGGCTTAATCACACAATAGGAAAAAGCTTTACTCACAAAAGCACACACATTAACTTGACAAAATCAACCACAAAACCTTAAGGATCTTCTTAGCTTGCTTTCCTGAAAGACAAATCCTCACACGAAAGCAAAATCATTACACCTGTAGCAGAGGGGCTCCGAAAGTTAATGGATTCCTGAAGTATTTTTCCTGTTTTTAATCTGAAATCCTTTCCAAATAGGACAAGTCACACTATCACTTTGTTTTTGCTGAATAGGACAACACTGTATTATAACCTTGATCCTGCAAGGACTTTGTGGCTTTAATTCCTACACTCCCACCTCCTTGGCAGAAAGTGCCCAGGCAATATTTACTGTAAACAGGCAGAAACAAAGCATACTCCAGAAAAAGTCACCCTCTGAAGTCCAAGGTTGGAAAGCACAAAAAAAACAGGCTCTCCAGGTAGAGAGGTGGCCTACAGAAGGCAGAATCAAGCGTTCCTGAGAGGAGTTCTGTTAGTACCGATCATTCTTTAGTAGTTCAACAAGACGCAAGCCTCAAGTGTGGCCGTACATTGCAATCACCTGGCTTTTTAATTCCATCATCCAGGCTGCCCTCCGACCCGACCCACTGAATCAGGATCTCTAGAGGTGGGACACAGGCATCAGTATTTAAAAAAAAAACAAAACAAAACAAAACAAAAAAAAAACCTCTCTAGACGTGCAGCCAAGTTTGGGAACCAATGCCCCAAAAGAATTCCCAACGTGTTTCGAACAGCGTATTGTGAACAGCGCTGGAAGGGCAGTGCTTCCGTGGGTATAATAAGTATACAAAGTTTTTAAAAATCCTGTGTAACTCCAACCTGATAGCCAAGCACCTGTCTCGGGGCCAAACAGTGATGCAACTTGGAAAAGTCCCTTGGAAAGCGAGGCTCTGTGCTCTAAGAGAGGCGGGGGCCTTTAGGGAAGACCTGTCGGGACGGGGAGGGCCAGCCACGGCCGCAGCCCTTTCTTCGCAAGGGCCGGTCTGAACGAGCACGCCGAGAAATTAAGTCAAACAGGGTGGGACTGGGGCTGAAGGGCTCCGTGTGGCGCCCTGGCTCACTCGCAGCTGTCACAGGAACCCGGGGGTCGAGGCAGGGTGCGAAGGCTGCCGATCCCTCTTCCTCTGCGGGGAGGCCCCGAGGCCCTGCCCCAGCCCCGACGCCGCTCCCCCCAGGAGTCCCCACCATATGTTCCGCACGGCGGCCGGCCGCGCGGCGGGCTGGAGCCGCGAGCGCACCTTCCAGCCCCGGCCCCCGCGCGCCTGGCGGCGGGCGCTGCACGGCCCCCGAGCACCTGGCGGAGCCCCAGCCGCTCCGGCCCCGCCGCCTCGGAGACGCCTCTGCCCCGGGCCCGCGCCCGCTCCCGCCTCACTCACCGCCGCCCGGGTCCCGCTCGCGCCGCAGCCAGCAGAGCCCGGCCCAAGTGCAGGAGCCACGGCGCCGCCAGGAGGCCGGGCGAGCCCGCCCCGCCCTCCGGGGAGGAGGGGCAGGGGGCCGCGCGGGGGCGAGACCCGCCCGGGCGGCCGCGGGCGGGCTCGCCCCTCGCTGCCCGCCCCGCCTCGGCCCCTCGCGCCGCCCACCGCCCTTCTGCACCCTCATCCAGCTGGCCGCACGAGCCGTCCCGCGCCGGCATCTCGTCCCGCCGCACCTCACGCCTCACACCCCTCTCCTGCGACGCTTTGTCCTCACCCTGCCCGGGATCGGAATGTCCTCCCACCTCCCCTCCACCACTGCCGGGTGTCTTTCTCTCCGAGCCTCCAGCTTCCCAAATTTCGGGTTTCGCAGCCCCCCACCCTGGCCTGTCTCTAACTCGGGGGCCTGGAGCCCAGTTTTCGCTTTACCCTTCCCTGCAGCCCTTCGACCCCAACTGAGCAGAAACTTTAAAGTGTAACCTTTCTTCCATCGCAATCAACTCAACAAACATTAATTGAGCACCTAGTATGTCTAGACACTGGTGGAGGGGGATCAGATAGGTGCCGCTTACAAACTTACAATAATAAAAGTCTGTCCCTGCCAGCGAGGCAGGGGGGTGAGGTACCCAGGACACACAGCTGATGGTAGTAAGACTGGGATTGGAAACTAGATTTCTAGCATCGAGTTTTGGCCCATTCCAGGGGAAACGTCAGGATGCCCCTGACCAGCTGTGAGAGCTTGAGACCAAGTGTGAAATGAAGAGCGGGATATACCTAGCCCGCCAGGTTGGGAAGGTTGCCTGAGAAAACATGGAAATGTCACACAACTGGTACTTAATAAGTGAACAGTTGCTGACATACTGAATGAAATAGACACTCGAAAACTCAATAATTTCAAGTAACAATATAAAAGGCATGGGGCGCCTGGGTGGCGCAGTCGGTTAAGCGACCGACTTCAGCCAGGTCACGATCTCGCGGTCCGGGAGTTCGAGCCCCGCGTCAGGCTCTGGGCTGATGGCTCGGAGCCTGGAGCCTGTTTCCGATTCTGTGTCTCCCTCTCTCTCTGCCCCTCCCCCATTCATGCTCTGTCTCTCTCTGTCCCAAAAATAAATAAAAACGTTGAAAAAAAATAAATAAAAGGCATTAAATAGTAATAATGGAAAAAATGTATTTGCCAACTATGTACCTGATAAGGGATTCATATCCAAACTATATAAAGAACTCCTACAATGCGATAACAAAAAAAACAAAAAAGCTGATTTAAAAATGAGCAGAGGATCTGCTCTGATTTTTTCAAAGAAGACTTACAGATGGCCAACAGATACATGAAAAGATGCTCAACATCACTCTGCAAAGGACATCAGAGAAATGCAAATCAAAACCACGATGAGATATCACCTCACACCTGTCAGAATGGCTACTCTCAAAAAGACAAGAAACAAAGTGTTGGTGCAGATGTAGTGAAAAGAGAACCCTTGTGCAGTTGGGAATGTAAAGTGGTGCAACCATTACAAAAAAACAATACGGCAGTTCTACAAAAATTTATGAAAAGAATTACCATATGATCCAGCAATTCCACTTTTGGGTATTTATCTGAAGAAAATGAAAAACACTAACTCAAAAGATATATGCACCCCTTTGTTTACTGTAGCATTATTTATAATAGCCAAGATATGGAAGCAACCTAAGTGGCCATCAATGGATGAATAGATCAAGACAATGTGACATATATATATATAACATATACAAATGTATATATGAATAAATTATATATATATATGAATTTTATTTCAGCCATAAAAAAAAAAAGGAGGAAACCTTGCCATTTGCAATGACATGCACGGCGCTTGAGGGCAGTATGCTAAGTGAAATAAGTCCGAGAAAGACACTACCATATGATCTCACTTATGTGTGGAATCTAAAAAAAAAAAACAAAAGGAGCTCATGGACACAGAGAACAGATTGATGGTTGCCAGAGATGGGGAGTGGGGGGTAGTAAAATGATTGAAAGGAATCAAAAGGTGCAAGCATCTAGTTATTATATAAGTCATGCGGATGTCAGGTACAGCATGGTGACTATAGTTAATACTGTACTGCATATTTGAGAGTAGCCAAAAGACTAAATCTTAAAAGTTCTCACCACACACACAAAAGTCTTTGAAACTGGATGTTAACTAGACATATTGTGGTGATCATCTCACAACACAAATATCGAATCATCATGTTGCACGCATATTAGAAAGGGGAACGGGGCCAGACAGATGCCTTTGAAAAGGCATCAAATACCAAAGTAAGGGGGCTCAAGTTAAGCAAACAGTATTTGGACACTGCAAAATGGTTAGAAGAGAACTTGCACCCTATGGAGGGAAGGCATTTAAATGGTCCTGGAGACCCCGAATGGCAGAAACCTGCAGCCTGGGAGGAACCAGCAAAACAATGAGGAGGGTTTGCAGCAGGACAGGACTGGGAAGAAAGACACTCCCCAAGAAGAACCCAAAGGACTTGGGAACCAGGTACGTGCAGTGAGGGACTGGAAAAGGCAAAGACAAAGCTCCAACAAACGGAGATTTCCATGCCTGTGGCTTGGAGCGCTAGAAATAAGAATGGTTTTCTATGAGAGCTGTTAAAGGTTCCTAGGCTGTGGGGTAATGATGGCGCTTTTCAACAGAAATAGCCCTGCAGGCAGCAGGGGGTGGGGATGGGAGGGCCAGAGGTGAGCAGCTTCCAGGTGGAGGGTGAAGCGGAGTAAGGGCCAGACCAGGTGCAGGGAGAGAAGAGTGAAGTGCCCTCACTTAGGGCAGAGGAGGCTGAGGGTACCAGCTAAGGCAGTGAGAGCTGTCAGGAAGACCTAGGGAAGTCTTGGATGGCTACTGATGGGTGAGTGGTTCATGAATGAAAGGGTGGTGGTGCGGAACCTCACTAATCTTACTTCTTCCCTAGATCCTTACACAAGGAACTATAGAAAGCATGTGTTCAGTAAATATTTGTTAAGAGTCTAAAAAGCATTAATCAGCAATTGCACCCCCCCCCACTCCGAGGCAAATATTTTCCTGATAAGGAAAATAAGGGGAGCCTTTGGGGGCAAGGAGAGAGGCAGGGTAGAGATTAGTTTATCAGAGAATTTGCTTTTGATGCACTGTTATCAGGGTGCGTGCTCAAGCTTCTTCAGCCTCAACCAAAAGCAAACATTTCTCTCCAGGCAAAGCTTCAGAAATTTTGAAAAGCATCCTTCCTTTATTTTTATTCAATGTAAGTCTCTCTCCCTTGACTGTTGCTATTGAGCCTATAGAAAGAGATGTTTTTGGTTTTTGGTTGGTGGCGGTGGTGGGTTTTTTTAGGGTTTTGTTTAGGTTTTTTGTTTTTGTTTTTGTTGTTGTTTTTGTCAATTGCAGCAACTTGCCAGAAGAGAAATTTTCAGGAGGAAGAGTAAAGAAACATCACCTCTTTTCTCCACCAAATTTTGTGTACAAGGAAAACGTGATGCAGAAATATTCAGAGAAATGCTGTGGTATGAACAACATAATAGTAGTGATGTGCAACACAGGAGGGGCCATGGGAGGGAAGCTCCCTGTGGAATGCTTCTTGTGGCTCTCACTTGGAGGATATAGTGAGTGTGAGTAATAAAGGGAGCACAAAAGGGCATTGGTAGAAGGTGACATTAGACACAAGACAGGGAACAGGAGGAAATGAATAAAGCAGAAAAGAGTGAAGTGGTTTATTTGGTTGAGGTGGAGAAACCCTGCTTGGGAAGAAAGCGAGGTTGGAAAGGAGAGGAGGAGAGAGACTTCCTGCTGGAGCCTTTGGAAGAGACTGCCATAGTTTGGGTGGCCCTGGAAATGGAGCCTGAGACTGGACATAGGTCAAGTGGTTATTCCAGAGGGGATCCCCAGAAGCAGAGTGAGGGAGAAAGAAGAGTGAGACAGGGAAGGAGGAAGCCCCCATTGGGGTGTGTTGTTGAGCCTGGCACCATGTGCAATGGTACCTCTTAGGAAGCAGCTCAATGTCTCCCCCACCCCCACCCCAGAACTGACAACCTGAAGGTCAGAGGGGATGGGAGGAGCTGGAGTATTTTCCCAGAGGTCTGGCAAGGGCTGTCCCTAGGGGCTACACTCCCCACCCCAGCTCCCTGGGGCAAAAGCGTTCCGTCAAGGTGGGCAGCTATCAGCACTTAGTGACACTGAGTCTGTGTAGAATTATCCCAGCAGCTACAGTTCTCACAGTGCGCATGGCTCCTCAGGACCTGCCGGCTATGGCGGCTTCTCTTGGTACTATCCCCCACTTCATCACCCCCAAGCTGTCTCATAGTGGAGAGACTCCCCCTTGAACCCTAAAGTTCAGACTTCTAGCGAATTCCACTGGCCTGACACCACAGTGACTTCTCTGCCATCCAGTGAGACCTACTGTGCCCTCTCCAGCAAGGCCTGGCTCTGAGCCAGAGCAGAGGAGAGGCTATTCCTTGGGTGCCCTATCTCATTGCTAGACCATCCACCCTTCCCACATGAGGTTAAGAATGTCTGCCTCAACCTATTCACTTTTCAAAGTATTCATTCTTGCAGGTGCAAGAGGAAGGTACTTAATACACCAAACGAGTTTCTGTTTGAAGTTCTGGAGTCCCTTGGGCAGGCAAACTTGCTAGGTCCTCCTTCAGCCCACAGAAAAAAAAAATGCAACCCCTTGGCAAGGTGTGGAAAGCCCCACATGCACTGGCCCACATTGCCAGAGAACTCAACAAGAGGATCGTGCCCCTGCCCCCCCCACCCCGACACCGTGGGCCTGCTCTCAAGGTTCCTTGACCTGGAGTGCCCTTCCCTCTGGCTCTTTATCTTTAAAGGTTTAGCTCAAGCCCTTCCTCTTCTGTTCTCCCCTTGCCTTGCAGAGTTTTATCACAGCACCTATTTAATTATAATTCACTCCACCACCACCACCCCCCCCCCATACATGGAGAGCTCCTTAACTGTATGGAGAGCTCCTTAACTGTACGGAGAGGGCCAGATCCCTCATTGAGTCTCCAGCCACTAGCACACAACAGGTGTTCAGTAACTGATTGATGAATGAATTAATAAACACATGCTTGTCACTACACCCAGCCATAACCATCAGGAAATGCCACTGAAAACAGGTTCTGAGTACATCAATTTGTGGCCAGACCAGGGAATAGCCAAGCCCATCTGAATTCTAACAAAACTTGCCCCGTGGCCTTGGACTAGTAACTTAATATCTCTGTGGCCTGGATCCCAAGGTCTCTAAAGGGAGGTGATATTCATGCACCCCACGGGGAAGAGGTGGAGTCTAATTACTATTTAAAGATCCTAATTAGCCTTCAGAAAAACAAATGTGTCTGTGTATAGTGTGGAGGAAGGTAATGAAGCTAGTGTGCCATTAACACGTTCTTATTCTGTGGGAGACAGGAGGATTAAGAAAGTCACTTTATTTTTTTTTAATTTTTTAATGTTTTATTCATTTGAGAGAGAGACAGACAGACAGAGATTGGGCAGGGCAGGGGCAGACAGAGAGGGAGACACAACACAAAATCCAATGCAGGCTCCACGCTCTGAGCTGTCAGCACAGAGCCCAACGTGGGGCTCGAACTCATGAACCATGAGATCATAACCTGAGCTGAAGTCGGACGCTTAACCAATTGAGCCACCCAGGCGCCCCTAAAGTCACTTGATTTTTTATTTGCTTTAAAGGTAGGACATCCCTATGAGGTGAAAATGTCAAAAGAGGAGGAGAAAAAAAAATGAAACATGGTTAAGTTGATTCCATGCTGCCCTTCAGGACTTGCTCTAAGAGGACCACAAATTTTTCCCACAGGTGCTTCAATGTACACAATAAAAAATTTTTTTTAAAAATCCAGAAGGGGGGCGCCTGGGTGGCGCAGTCGGTTAAACGTCCGACTTCAGCCAGGTCACGATCTCGCGGTCCGTGAGTTCGAGCCCCGCGTCAGGCTCTGGGCTGATGACTCAGAGCCTGGAGCCTGTTTCTGATTCTGTGTCTCCCTCTCTCTCTGCCCCTCCCCCGTTCATGCTCTGTCTCTCTCTGTCCCAAAAATAAATAAACGTTGAAAAAAAAAATTAAAAAAAAAAATCCAGAAGGAATAAATAGCAAGATTAGAGGGATCCAGCATAGTCCAAAGTATTTTATGTACATTTTGTAGATCTGTTGGCCCCAAGTAGGCTGGAATTTCTAGAAGCTTGTCATTCCTGCTTAGAAGCTGAAGAACAAGAGTGGGAGTGACAGAGCTCAGCAGATCAGATGAGGGAGGGATTATTAAAGAGCAGGAAAGGTTCACAATCCCTGTCTCCTCGGTTATTCCAACTCCGCTGATACTAATTCGGTGAAGATGCATTGTTAAATATTATCCCCAAAGTGTCCCTGGCTATGTCGAAACAACTCTAGGATATAAAAGTTTGCCTTTCACCACACTTTAGCCAAAGTCTTTTTTAATGTTTACTTATTTTGAGGGAGAAAGAGAGAGAGAGAGAGAAAGAGAGAGAGAGAGAGAGAGAGAGAGAGAGAGAATGAGTGGGGGAGGGCAGAGAGAGAGAGGGAGAGAGATAATCCCAAGCAGGCTCCATGTTGTCAGCACAGAGCCCAACACAGGGTTTGATCTCACAACCAGGAGATCATGACCTGAGCCAATATCATATCAAGAGTCACCTTAACTGACTTAACTGACTGAGCTACCCAGGCTCAGCCCCTCCCAATTTTTTTTTTTTTTTTAATTTTGACTCTGTGGGCCATATTTTCTCTGTAGCAAACTAATTAATCATTTGCAGGGTGTTGAATTACTTGATCATAGATCATCTAAGCCACCTTGAGGGTCACATTCTCAGACCAACTGGGCAAAGATGAGACCTGAGACAGCAGATCAGATGTTTTTAAATGTTGTGTTTTTGTTCATTTAGGATTGCCAAAGCTCTCAATCAAGGGAGTTCTCCTTCCAGAATGCATGTGTCCGGATATGTCTACAGAAAAAATAACAAAGGACTATCTGGTGGCTAGTCCTGAAATAATGAAAACTAGAATTTAGGTTATCTTAAGTAGATACAATTTCTTTTTCTAGAACGTAGGTGTAAGGAATTACCATAGGGCTTGTGAGTGGTCCACAGACCGGCGATGCCCTCTGCATACAGTCCTGTGGTCAAGGAGACGGTGGCTGCAGCAAGAACTTGGAATTCTGCAGCAGCCTGAGGAACTGTAAGTGTAACATTTAAATGTCTGAACAACCTGGTGAGGTAGATGCTCTTATCCTCATTTTCCAGATGAGGCAGTTGGGGCTCAGAAAAGCTACACAACTTGCCCAAGACCAAGTCCTTAATAAACAGGTGGAGGAGCATGTCCACAACTCCGGGTCTGTCAGAACCAGAGCTTTGCTGGAGAAGCACAGGATAGTCAAACTGGAAGGCATTTAGGAAGCATCCCACCCCTTCCTTCCCTCATTTCAGAGCAGGGCTGGCTTTCGCATCTCCAGCTCCCTGCAGGAAGCCTAAGGGACCTCAGCGCCTGGGCAACCACAGGGAGTTTCCAGATGGGTGATTTGGGGCAGTTTCCCCACTGTGTGCTTTAGTCTCATACCCAGGCCTCACAGGGGACCACGTCCTCTGAGCCCGGCCTGTGCCAGTGGAACCCAGCATGAAGTTATCCCTACATGCCTGCTACCTCGGTCCTTCCCAGCCCCGAGTCCCTTCCATGAAATATAAGGACATGGACATTGATATCCATAGGCCTTTCCCTCACCATGAGATTTCCACAATTTGTGCCAACACAATGAAGATGACTTTTAAGTTTTTCATGTGGGCTTGGAAAGAAGGGAAAGGGGCAGCAGAGGTTGCTATAACTCAGCCTTAGGAAGCTCTGCCCACAGGAGAGGCCAGGCAAGAGCTGAGCTGGGCATCAGGGGCCAGCACAGCCAGGGTAGAGAGCCCCCACACCGGTGGGGACAAGAGTCACCTCAGGCCTCTCACTCAGGGCCAAAGCTTCTTTTTCTCCAAGGCCTCCAATCCACTCCGTCTCTAAATCTACAGGGACCTGGTCAGTGGCTCCAAATTGAACATGGCATTTGATGTTGAATAAAAGACTAGACACTCAAAAATGCCTCCTAGGGTATCATTGGCAAAGCAGCAACATTGACATCTGGCTCACTGAAATGGGGTAGAGACCACCGTGAACCATCCGTAGAGGACAGGCCATGAAAAAGGAAATTTAGATATCACTACTGC
This sequence comes from Lynx canadensis, assembly GCF_007474595.2. Classification (NCBI taxonomy): domain Eukaryota; kingdom Metazoa; phylum Chordata; class Mammalia; order Carnivora; family Felidae; genus Lynx; species Lynx canadensis. The sequence goes on from NC_044308.2 coordinate 46,897,945, forward strand.
CAGTGCAAGGTCTAAACATTACTGATGTATTTTAATGTGAACAGAATAATTATATTTAGGGATATTCAAAGATGTATCTTGACACACTGGTTCCTTTACTATAGTACTATGTGGTCTCCTGTGTTCCCTGGACACTTTGGTATTGTGGGTTCCTTCTTCCAAAAAAATATTAAAAATTATGCTTTACAAATGCGTTGGTATAAAGGAAAGTATGTTAATATCACATAGTGAAGAATGTTCTTTGATCTAAACGTTTTTTTTTTCCTTCTAATTTTAAAAGAAATTAAACATTTTTGTGGATTTCTGAAAGCATTGTGGGCCTGGGCAGGGTTCATTCTTTGTCTAATGAATGAGTCTGCCTGTTTATACGTAGAGGGTCCCTGCCCTACACCGACTACATAGAGAACTTTAAAAATTAGCTTTTTTTGGAACTTCATGCCAGGCCAATTAAATCAGTCTCTAGAGGTGGGCCGAGGCACCCTGTTTTTGGCATTTTTAAAAGTTCCAATAGGGTCACCTGGGTGGCTTAGTTGGTTAAACATCTGACTTCGGCTCGGGTCATGATCTCCTGGTTCATACGTTCGAGCCCCGCATCCGGCTCTGTGCTGACAGCTCAGAGCCTGGAGCCTGCTTCAGATTCAGTGTCTCCCTCTCTCTCTGCCCCTCCCCTGCTCATGTTCTGTGTGTGTGTGTCTCTCTCTCTCAAAAATAAACATTAAAAACATTTTTTTAGGTTCTAATAATATTTTCCTTGTAAGGACCTTAAGTTTCTCACTAGCAAATTCTTTTTTTTTTCTAAAAAAATTTTTTAAGAGACTGTCCTTTGAGGCTGGAGAGGAACCACTATTCTGTAGATCAATTTTCCAAGTAGAGAAACTGACTATATTTTATTTCTATCAGACAAAATCTACTTCTTTTCCTTTTTCTTTTTTTTTAAAGTAAGCTCTAGGCCCAACCTGGGGCTTGAACTCATGACCCAGAGATCAAGAGTCACCTGCTCTACCAACTGAGCCAGCCAGGTACCCCAACAAAATTTCATCACAGTGCGACAATGTGTTTGAAATATTAATGAAAATAAGCCCTTTCCTTTCTGTTCTCTGTAGCTGTACCTCCCCTTTTCAAGCCCCTGTTGTTTGGCTATTGCCTTGAGGGTGAGATGTGACAGGGTGGGAGGCAGACAAGAAAGGAATTCAGAGTAGTAGTTTTCAAATGCCTTTGGACTTGGGGGTCTTTAGGCTCAGACTAAAAGTTTGGGAAATACGGGGCTTAACTGTGGGATTTGCTCTGGAGGAATAGAAAATATTATTCTAGACTAGAGGAGAGGAGACTAACTGGGGGGTGGGGGGAGCAGATGTGAAGAAACCATTCAAACAAGAATGAAAAAAAAAATAGACGTAAGGGCCACTTCAAGGGACTTGAAGAGCACTGTGGGAGCTGCCATGCTGGCCCACAGACTATGCCAGCTCTCCCTTCCTGGGCAAGGCTTCCCTTCCTCCACAGTCAGCCCTTTGCCTGGTGACCACTCAAAAGGGGGATGGCTACTCATGCCAGATATTTCACATACTCCCCTTCTCCTGATCCTGGATGCTTCTTTCCAAACTTAGAATATTCTAGAACACTCTTAAGCCCCAAGGAGGTAGAGCTCTAGATACCATTCTCTAATAAGATGGCCTGGTATATTTTCAAAGGATTACAAAGTTTTTAGAAAATATAGAAGAAGTGATGGGGCACCTGGGTGGCTCAGTGTGATAAGCGTTTGCCTTTGACTCAGGCTGTGATCTCACAGATTGTGAGTTTGAGCCCCACATTGGACTCTCTACTGTCATCCCGGAGCCTGCTTTGGATCCTCTGTCCCCTCTCCCTCTGCCCCTCCTCTGCTGTCTCTCTCTCTTTCTCTCACAAATAAATAAACATTAATTTTTTTAAAAAATAATATAAAATCTTCAAAAATATATAGAAGTGAAATATAACTATCACAAACATAGTTCAAGTCCTGCTTCACTGCCTTAAAACTCACATACATATATATATATATATATATATATATATATATATATATATACATATACCAGATAAAGATCTATCCAGTCAGCAGTAAAATTCAGACCTCTCAGAATTATAACTTCCTTAATGGATACAACAAAGGTTGAAAACATTATAGGAAGGAAAATGACTTACATTTGATACTATGTAGACAGCTAAGAAGTATAATACTAAGGGACTTTAAAAAAAAAAACAGTATAATATAACAAACTGAATTGGGCCAGAACATTCTCTGATAAGGGAGCTCTTAGGATCACACACACCATCTATCTTAATTATATACTTGTCCAAAAGATAGAACACAAGAGGAAGAATGAAGTTTTAACGAGCTTGGAGGGCTATAAAACGGTTACCTTGTTATAAACTTTGGTTGTTATGTGCCAGCAGGGACAAAGTATTTGTTTTCTATTTTAAATTTTGTTTTCATAAAGCAAGGAATTTGCAAGGACTTGCAAGGAATGATAAAATGGGAAAAGATTTTTCAAAGGGGGATACTTTACTACTTCTGAAATGTAGCAGCTGCGAGTGTCCATATTGCTCAGTCTATATTTCTTTCTTTAGCTGTTCTGCTTGAATGAGAGGTACTTAATAAACTCGATAGTTTTCAGAACATTGTGTTTTGGTGAAAATTTTCTGGAGAATGGATGGTTATGGCTGCACAGCAGCGTGATGTACTCGATGCCATTGAAAATGGTGTATATGGGGATTTTTATGTTTATAGATTTCACCACAATTTTAATAATAATAATAATAGTAACAATAATAATAGGCCCCTAAGTCCAGATTGTAGGGGGAAAAACACAAAACCATTTTGTTTGTGGTTTTGATTTTGTGTGTGTGTGTGTGTGTGTGTGTGTGTACTTATATATGACAAAAGGAAAAGAAAAGATGATTCACATTTATTTAAAAAGAGTTTTCTGGCTGACGAAAATGTCAAATATGAGCATCAGTGCATGTTTAGGATGTTGTAGACTAGTAAAAGTCACTAAGAAAGAGGGGAAATTTAAGTCTGGGTTTTACTTTATTTTTTTTAATTTTTAAAAAAATGTTTATTTTCCTTTGAGAGAGACAGAGGCAGAGGCGCTATTGGGGGAGGGGCAGAGAGAGAAGGAGACAGAGAATCAGAAGCAGGCTTCAGGTTCTGAGCCAACTTCAGCTCAGGTCGTGATCTCACCATCTGTGGGTTTGAGCTCCACACTGGGTTTTGTGTTGACAGCTCAGAGCCTGGAGCCTGCTTCAGATTCTGTGTCTCTCTCTCTCTCTCTCTGTGCCCCTCTCCTGTTCACACTCTGTCTCTCTCTAAAATAAATAAACATTTAAAAAATATTTAAAAAAAGAAAAATCCTCAACGAAGTATTAGCAAATCAATATAGCATTGGATTAAAAGAATTATACATCACAGGGATGCCTGGGTGGCTCAGTCAGTGAAGTATCTGACTTCGGCTCAGGTCATGATCTCGCTGTTTCCAAGTTCTAGCCCCACATCAGGCTCTGTGCTGACAGCTCAGAGCCTGAAGCCTGTTCCGAATTCTGTGTCTCCCTCTCTCTCTGCCCCTCCCCTACTCACGCTCTGTCTCTCCCTCTAAAAAATAAACATTAAAAAAAATTATACATCACATCTAAGTGGGAATTATTTCAGGTATGCAAGTCTAATTCAACATTTAAAAATCAATCGAGTCTATCACATCAACAAGTTAAAGAAGAAAATTATATAATCAAGTCAATTGTTTAGGAAAAAGCATTTGACGAAATCCAATATCCATTCATAATTAAAAACTCTCAGCAAACTAGAAATAGAAATTTCCTGAACTTGGTAAAGAACATATACAAAAAACCTACAGCTCACATCATCATATTTAATGGTGAGAAACTGGATGCTTTCTCCCTAAGATCAAGAACAAGGCTAGGATGTCTCTTCTCACAACCCTTAGTCAACATTGTACTGGAAGTTCTAGTCAGAGCAATCAGAGAAGAAAAGGAAGCAAAAGACATAGAGGGGTGCCTGGGTGACTCAGTCAGTTAAGCATCTGACTCTTGATTTCTGCTCAGGCCATCATCTCACAGTTTGTAAGACTGAGTCCCAAGTCAGGCTCTGCACTGAGTGTGGAGTCTGCTTGGAATTCTCTTTCTCCCTCTCTCCCTGCCCCTCCCCTGCATTCTCTCTCTCTCTCTCTCTCTCTCTCTCCCTCTCTCTAAATACATAAACATTTTTTTTAAATCAGGAAATTAACATGGATACAACACTCCTATATAATCTACAGACCTTATTAAATGTACACCAATTGTCTAATTATCTAATGTCCTTTTTCTTCTGCAGGATCCTTTAGGATTCCCCATTGCATTTAGTCGTGTTTCCTTGGCCTCCTCTGCTCTATGATGGTTCCTCAGTCTTTCCTTATCTTTATACATTCATATTGATCTCTCAGATTCCAATCCAACACCACAGGGTTTATTCCAGCCTCCCCTCTTCTCTTATTTGTAACTTCTTTCTCTGACAGTGACAAATCTGGCTGTCAACATCTACAATATATTTACTTATTTGTTCAGCCTTAGTCTCCACATAAAGTAGTTTCAGAATTGTTAACCTAGAGAAATTTAGCAGGAGTACAGAATTGATGTACGGTTTCTTTGTCTTTAGCCTTTTAGTATCTAGTCAAAATTCTATTTTCCAAAGGTTTTTAGGTTAGTTCTTTTCTTCCCCACCCCTTTCAGTGGGGTTATATAATTCACTTGTATGGGGTTCATTTGTAACAATCTGTGTTCTATTTGGGGAACACACATTCTGCTTAATTTTTTTTTAATTTACATATAGTAAAATTCACTCTATGTGCATTGCAGTCCTATGGGATCTGACAAAGGCACAGGGTCATAGCTATCACCACAGTCATGAAATGAACAGTTGCATACCCCACCCTAAAATTCCCTCATGCTGCCCCTTTGTAATTAACCCCCTCCCCACACCCCCTATTTCTGGCAACCACTGATCTGTTTTCTGTCTCTATAGTTTTGCCTTTTCAAGAATGTCATATGAGTGAACTCATGTAATAGCTTGGGGATAGCTAGCTTTGGGGATCTGGCTTCTTTCACTTAGCAAAATACATTCATTTTACTCAATGGGTCACGATCCACTGTTACAGTTATTTATTTTGTTGCTCAAATTCCCCAGACTTGGCTATTGAGAGCCCTTTCAAGTTGGCTCCTGTGATCTTTTGACATGTCCCCATCATGTTTTGAGGACTTCCTTCCTTCCTGGCACCACGAGCTGATCCTAGTTTATTTTGTATTTTCCCTTTTTCAAGGGAAATCCCAGCCCACTTTTTCAAGAAGCCCTTGTACCTGGAGAATCCACTCTAGAGGGCCAGACATCCTGTCCTCCCAGAAGAGGACCTGGGGAAAACTGACTCATCCACTGCAGTGCCTGAGAAAGGGAAGCGGAGGATTCTTCTCATCAGAAGGCCCTGAGGTGGCAGGATAGAGGAGCTGAGTCAAGATGTGGGCTGTCTATGCAAATCAGGCCGTTGGAGGGCTCATACCCGTGTTGACATTGTGCATCTATGGCTCCTGTGATTCTTGGCAAGATTTCCAAAACAGCATTATGCATGGAAGTCTGTCAAAGGTTTTCAAATACAATGCTAAGTCTAGGAAGTCCCCCTTCATCATGGCATGCAGTCTGGCTGCCTTTATGCCACTGTCCTTGTGCTCCCAGCCATCGGTAGTCACATTAGATTTTTTTTTTTTCAACGTTTATTTATTTTTTGGGGGGACAGAGAGAGACAAAGCATGAACAGGGGAGGAGCAGAGAGAGAGGGAGACACAGAATCTGAAACAGGCTCCAGGCTCTGAGCCATCAGCCCAGAGCCTGATGCGGGGCTCGAACTCACGGACCGCGAGATCGTGACCTGGCTGAAGTCGGACGCTTAACCGACTGCGCCACCCAGGCGCCCCACATTAGAATAGTTACAGGAGAGGCGCCTGGGTGGCTCAGTGGTTAAGCCTTCGACTTCATTCAGCTCAGGTCATGATCTTCCAGTCTGTGAGTTTGAGCCCCGCGTCAGGCTCTGTGCTGACAGCTCAGAGCCTGGAGTCTGCTTCAGCTCTGTGTCTCCCTCTCTCTGCCCCTCCCCTGCTCATGTTCTGTCTGTCTGTCTGTCTCTCTCTCTCAAAAATAAACATTAAAAAAAAAAAAAAGAATATTACAGGACTTTCCCATCAAAGCACTTCAGTTGAGGAACCTCTTGATGTCTACATAAAAACTATGTTTAAGACTTACTTTAAAAATATGGGATTCTCTCAAAACCCCTTGCTAAAGCAGTTTGCATCAGGAGCTGGCTGTGATAGTTCCCTGAGGTTGCTATGGGAACTGGTGTCTGTGAATTTCAAGTGCCACCTAGTTAGCAGCTGGCTGTTAGCAACTCTTTGGAAGGAGGCATGTTTCACTCTTTGAAAGTGGAACATTTTTTTTTCCTTTGGGTTGTGAGCAATTAGCCAAGGGGGTTTCACTCAGGAAAGAGATACTGTGTGACTGGATTCGCTCCCAGCTGTGGCATCCTAGAGGGGGTGAGGCGGGTCAGACTTGCTCATGGAGGGGAGGCATCGGCTGAGGCTAATGTCTCTGCTTTGATGCAGGGAAGCCGCGTGTAGCCTGCAGGGTGTATGAATGTTGCAAGGGCAGGGGGAGGTGTAGGTAGCAAGAGCCACACTGGGCACCACGGTGCCTGCTGGCATCCCCTCCCTGCCCAGGGTCTGGTACCAAAGACCAGATTGCTGACTCTTCTGCCTTAAATCCTGGGCTGCGATCCAGATACCTGTCTCCAGGTGCTCTTGAGGTCATTAACAGTCCCTTCAGATGAGTTGCATTTGTTGGCCGACCTGATGCTGGCATGGCACGTTCCTGTGTTCTAGGGGTGACCCAGAAGCCCTTGTCCCCAAGAGCCTAAGCCCATGTGGTCAACGCCAGTTCAGCCAGGACTTGGGTTCCTGGGATCATCAGGCCTCCGTAAAACCCAGCCCTGGGGTGCCGTCTCCTGCACAATGGGTGTCACGGCCACTTGCGCAGGTAGCAGCCTCCCTGGCTGAGCGCGAAAAGAGCACCCGGTGAGATTAAAGGCTGCATCAGTGGCTGGGCCAGGGATGTGCTCCAGAGGTCTGGGCCACAGGGCAAGCGGGGACCCAGGGAGGAGGCAGGTGAGGATTATACCTCACACAGGCACCAGGGCCGACAAGTTGTGAGAACACGAGGAGTCAGTGAGAAAGTGGGGAGATGGGTCAGAGCGGCAAATGTGTGAGGAGAGCAGCTTTCCTGGACCAAGGCCTGGGTTTGTCCGTTTGGGCTCCTAGAAGAGAGACAGAGGAGGGAATTCGTGAGTGTCTTACCTGTGCGCTTCTGGAGGATTTGGGATGCAGAGCTGGCCCGAATGCCCACGGCTGAGATCCCAGGACTTTCTGAAAGTGTCGTTTGGCACTAAGATGGAATTCAGCATCAGTTAGGACAAAGCATCTTCTAGTATAACAATCAAGCACCCACGGATGTTGTGGCTCTTTAGAGTCACTATTAAGTAAACTAGATTTTATAAATAACAAAGCAAAGAACAAGAGTGATGACTGTCATCTAAGGCAGTGGTTCTCAACCCTGACTGCACGTCGGAAGAACCTGGAAAAGTAGAGTCACTTTTTAAAATTTTTTTTTTTTCAACGTTTATTTATTTTTGGGACAGAGAGAGACAGAGCATGAACGGGGGAGGGGCAGAGAGAGAGGGAGACACAGAATCGGAAACAGGCTCCAGGCTCCAAGCCATCAGCCCAGAGCCTGACGCGGGGCTCGAACTCCCGGACCGCGAGATCGTGACCTGGCTGAAGTCGGACGCTTAACCGACTGCGCCACCCAGGCGCCCCTAGAGTCACTTTTTAAACCAAATGATTTTAACCCAATGTTTCAATGGCTCTGGGGTCTAGCCTTGGGTTTTAAACATTCTCTGAGTGTTTCTTTTTCTTTCTTTTTTTTTTTTAAGTTTATTTTTGAGAGAGACAGAGCATGAGCATGAGCATCAGAGGGGCAGAGAGAGATGGGGACACAGAATGTGAAGCAGGCTTCAGGCTCTGAGCTGTCTGCACAGAGCCCAACGTAGGGCTTGAACCCACGAATGGTGACATCATAACCTGAGCCAAAGTCAGATGCTCAACCAACTGAGCCACCCAGGCACCCCTCTCTGAGTTATTCTAACGGGTGGCTAGAGCAGAGAACTCCTGCTCTAAGATAAAACATCTGTAATCTAACAATAAAGAAATAAAGAAATAAATGTAAACCATGTGAGTATGACAAGTATTACCATCACATGGAGGTCGCATGCCACAATTTGGTTCAGTCCTTCACTACTAGAGGAAAATTTCCTCTAAGCTGAATCTGTACTTAGATATAGGATGACTCTCTGAAAACAAAGGTGAGAGGATCTGGAAAATAGATGGTGCCATGAATATCTTCCAATACTTGTGACACTGTTCTTACAGTAGGTAATAACACAGTGTTTTATTTTCTTCCCATTGATTCAGTAGTTGCCCCTAACACCGAATGGAGAAGCTGGACCCAGAGGACATACCCTGCTCGGAGGAAATGCGAGATACAGATTAAAAGTTCTGCTGCAGGGGCGCCTGGGTGGCGCAGTCAGTTAAGCGTCCGACTTCAGCCAGGTCACGATCTCGCGGTCCGTGAGTTCGAGCCCCGCATCAGGCTCTGGGCTGATGGCTCGGAGCCTGGAGCCTGTTTCCGATTCTGTGTCTCCCTCTCTCTCTGCCCCTCCCCCGTTCATGCTCTGTCTCTCTCTGTCCCAAAATAAAAAAAAAAAAAAAAAAAAAAAAAAAAAAGTTCTGCTGCAAACATCACCATGGGCCGGGGGAAGTATTCTGCTCTGATCCTGAGCAAAATTGTGAAGCAGGAGTCCCTGCCACATACCTCGTGGCTGAGAATGGGCATGGTGCCCTCCCAAGGTGAGGAGGATGCGCTGGGTCTAGGCAACAATGTCTACCATGACTTCCCAATTGAGCCTGTGGGCAGGGGACTCATGAAAAACAAGGGAGCCCCAGAAAGGGTGGTGAAGCAGAGTTGATGAAGGCCTCAGGTGCTGACTAGTTAATGACCTTGGCATTTGAGATTAATGGTATTAGACTTTACAAGTGTGACCAGTTGTAAGGGGGAGACTCACCCAGTGGTGGCTGTTGGGAGAGAAAAGGAAGTCAAGGGACGTGTTCATGAATCAACTTAAAAGTTACCCAAACATTAGAGGCATCAAGCCTGACATCCTTACTTAAGAGGCATGGAAATTGAGCCACTGGAAGGTGAGGGGACTCATCCATGCTCACACAGCCAGCTGGGGCCTGGAAGGACCGGATGCCCACTCCTTCATCTCAGTCAGTCCTGTCGATACTCAAAGCACTTCTTGAGTCCTGGGCATATGACATCACATAGATGATGGGGGTACAGCAGAAACCCTGTCACCAAGGAGACCACGGTCAACTCACACATCTGTGTTGGTTTCCTATTGTACTGTAACAAATTACCACAAACTTGGTGGCTTAAAACAAGACAAACTCGTCATTTTATAGTTCTGTGGTTCACAAATTCCATGTGGGTCTCACTGGCCTAAGATCAAAGATTTGGCAGGGCTGTGGTCCTTTCTGGAAGATCCAGGGAATAACCCATTTCCTTGCTTTTTTCAGCTTCTAGAGGCGACCCACATTCCTGGCTCATGGCCCTCTTTCCCCATCTCGCAAAGCCAGTGACGTCAGGCAGAGATCTTCCACACTGCCCTCCTCTGCCCTCCTCTTCTGTCCCCCTCTTCCGCTTTTAGGACCCTAGTAATTACACCAAGCCCAACCTGATAATCCAAGATAATTTCCCTATCTTAAGGTCAGTTGATTCAGAACCTTAAATCCCCTTTGCCATGTAACAACACATTCACAGGTTCCAGGGATCAGGGCATGGACATCTTTGGGAGACCATTTATTCTGCCTGACCCACTTCCCATGAGACTGTGTGACAACCTGGTTGGCAAGAGAAGGGCTAGGACTCAGAAAGTTCAGGAGGGTTGAATGAGGTGTCGGAAGAAAACTGCACTTGGTGCTTGTCACAGCCTGGAACTTTCATGCATAAACAAGGGGCCTTGGAAGGGAGGCCCGAGCATAAAGGATCTGTGTATGCCTCCCTCACCTAATCAAGCACAGGGTGTTTCCCAGAAAGTGGAAATGTTATGCGGGGTCGGGGAGGCCAAATTCTCTCTCAGGGCCAGAGGCGTTGTGTCTGGAATGAACCAGAAGTTTAAAAGCTAACCTGTTATGAAGTTGGCCAAGAGCAGAGAAGGACAAAGCTCCTGACCCTGCCCCCACTGCAAACTGCCTTGCATAATTCTGAGCAAGCAACGAGAAGGTTTAGCCACTGGAGAGAATGTCCCCATTGCAGGTGGACAGTCATAGAAACTTCACCTGAAAGGATATATTTAAAATGAAAATAATCTTCCAGCTGGTCTCCCTGTCTTCAGCTGCCCCCAACCCCCAACCTCCCTGCTGCCCCAGAGATCCTTCCAGAGGGCACACTTGAGCACACGAGTCCAGCTTACACCCTCCGCCCTCCAATAGCTTTCTGTATCCTTCACAATAGAGGCCTACGCTGTACTGAATTGGAGGGCGGTCAAGTCCCCTCACCGCATGGGACCTGCACTTCCCTGCAAGCAGCTCGTGTTCCTAAAAACACAACCATCTTTTCAACTTCAAGGCTTCTGGAACAAACTGCCTTCCTTCTCTTTCTGGAAAACTCTAATTCACCTCTCAAGACCAAATATCACTTCCTCAGGGATTCCTGCAGGAGCTGAGTAGCTGCCTCTCACTTGCTCTCACTGTTCACGGTGCCATTTTCCTGCTGCGCTGAACACTTGAAGGTCAAGGGGTTGTCATTTTCCTATATTTCCCCAGGGCCTACTGAGCAAGGGACCTGGCCCAGCTGGTGCTCCCAAAATGTTTGTAACACGAAGAAGGATTGTAGAAGGTTGGCATGCTCTGCTTTCCCAGTTCCCCAGGAATTAGAAATCTGGAAGTAGAGCCTGAATGAGTTTCACTAATGTGTGAAATTGGACTAAGTCTGCAGTTAAAAGAAAAATCACGTTGGCATTTCTGATAGATTGATGGAATTCGTGACCACAATTAACGGCCCCCCTGCATCCACCCCTTGACTTCACGATTTTGTAACTCCTCCCATTAAGAGGTGGGGTATGTTTTTTCTCCTCTTGAATCGGATCTAGCCTTGTGACTGTCTTTGGCCAACAGAATGTAACAGAAGTGGTTATGTGCCATTTAAAAAAATTTTTTTAAATATGTTTTTTAATGTTTATTTGAGAGAGAGAGAGCGCGCGCATATTTGAGTGGGGGAGGGACAGAGAGAGGGAGACACAGAATCCCAAGCAGGCTCCAGGCTCTGAGCTGTCAGCACAGAGCACGATGCAGGGCTTGAACCCATGAACCATGAGGTCATGACTTGAGCAGAAATTGGATGCTCAACTAACTGAGCCACCCAGGCGCCCTTGAATGTTGTGTGCCATTTAGAGTCCAGGCCTCAGGAGGCTCTGAATGTTTTCTTAGGACCCCTGCCTCAATTATGAAAACAAGTCTGGACCAATCTGCTAGAGGAAAAGAGAACAACGGGCTAGTCTATGGAGTAGAGGCAGCTCATCCTACCCGAATCCACTAGCCTCAGCTCCGGAAACAGCTGGCCACAGAGTACGCCCAGCTGAGTTCAACAAAACCTGGCCCAAGTCACCAGAACCACCCATCCAACCTGTAGACACATGAGCAATAATAAATGTTCGTTGTTTTAAGCTGTTAAAATTGGAGACATTTTGTTACACAGCATTACTGTGGCAATAGATAACTGGTACAGGACAGCTCATGACTGAGAAGCAAATGAGAAATGAATGTGTGGCTGTGGTGGAGTGGATAGAAGAGGGTCAAGGAAACCCATCTTCTTTATTGTTTTAATTATTAAAGTTTCCTTCTAGGGAAAATGAGTTCCTTTCCTCCTTTGATCTGTCCGCACTAAGACGGCTTTTCATTTGCTTCTTCCTTGTGTTCTCTTGGGGACTAGAAGCGGGAATGGGCTCCAACACAGTATTTTCCTGAGTGGAAATAATTAGTTCAATGTTTCCTGAAATAAGGAAGCCATCAGAGGCCTATTTTTTTTAACCTGCCTAATGGATCTGGTATTAGCATTCTGCATGCTGGTTTCAGGAAGAAGTGACAGGCCTGGTGGAAAAGATCACTTGAGGAAAGCTGTGTTTGGAACATCAAAAATAAAAGCAAAGATAAGAGTCAGTCTGCCCCTGCAGTTTTGATGAAAGTGGAAGTGAGAATTCAGTCAGGGAGCCAGGGGGCTGGAGTCTGAAAGGACATGGGGCAGGGATGGTCGACTGGAGGCATCATGGAGACCTGGAGGTGTGATTGCCAGTTCAGCACATCACATGCTGAGCACATTCATTTCTGTCTCGGATGGGCAGGTTCACCTTGCTCCTCACATTCCCTCCTTATTGGGACTCATTTGAGGCTAATTTGGGAATTGCCTCAACACACACTTCAGAAATTTCCATAACAAAAATGAGGAAGAACGACCCAGGGGTTGCTCCTGCCCCTGAAATGTATCTACCACTCCAAACCCACCTGGAATCTCACCACTTCTGTCTCCTATCCAGAAGGGCTCCCCCACCCCTTAATCCCTCTAACACACCAGCGGGCTGCAGGCACACATCTGGCCTCGAGTATAACTTGAGTGTGATCCAACTTGCCAAACCTTTAACATTGGCTTAGCTACTTCAGGTGCAAATGCTCAACATTTAAACTGAATAAATAAACTTTGGAGGGGGAACTTGGGAACCCCACACTTCGTCTAACATTGTCCGTTGTCCGTGGGAGATGTGTTCCCCATTCTTAAACAGCCAGCGTACAAATGATCTTTTCTTGGGGCACAAGCCATTTCCCAGGTGGATCATCTCTGAGCAGAGGAGAAGCACACCTCGCTGTGGGGCCCTTTGATTCTGGTTAAGCTCCACATTCAAGATGGTCTGCACGATTGATCTGTTCTCTGGTTCAGGTCACTCTTTTCATCACAATTTTCCCCAACTGCTGATTCAGAAATCACCTCTCCCTTTCCTACACTGCAGTGAGCTCTCAGCTACCTTTTCCTCCTCCTCCTCATACACCTCGGCTCTTTGTTTTCTGAAGCGCTCTGGTGACCATAGGGCCATGGGTTAGAATCCTTGCTCCACAACAGCGGAGGCCACACGTGATCGCCTGCTCTTACCTTAGTCCACAGAAGCCAGCTTTCTTCCTGTGGAAATAGCGGTGAGGCCAGGCCTAGATGGCCACAGCCACTGAGAGCACTACCTCCTGGGACGAGTCACAGGACAAGGGGCAGGGAGGCAGTATGGGAGAGTGGAAATGCATCAGCCTCAGTGCAGACAGCAGATCAGCCAAAGCAAGACTGTCAGGTCCAGTCCACAGCTGAGGGATGTGCCTGACAGCCCACCTCAGCAATTGGTTTGCCTGTGATTTTTCTCTTTCATTTCCCCCTTTCTTATTTCCTTTGAAATAACAAACAGGGAAATATGGAAATTTTCAAACCCACAGAAGTAGGAATACATAATGACCCCACCCACACCCCCATGCCTGTCACGCAGTTTCCACAATTGTCTATTTCTGGCCGATCTCATTTTATCCACACTGCCACTCGTTTCCCTCTCTCCTGATTATTTGGAAATAAATCCCAAGCATCACATCTTTTTTGTTTTATTTTTTGGGTAAATATTTCGGTAATTCTAAAAGATAAGGACTCTTTAAAATACACACACACACACACAAACACAACCAAAAAAAATGCTATTATCAAACCTGATAAGATCCAATAAAATCCCCATCAAAATTCCAGTGGATGGAATTTTGTATGGGACCACAAAAGATCCCAAACAACCAAAGCAATCCTGAGAAAGAAGAGCAAAGCTGGAGGCATTGCGCTTCCTGATTTCAAAGTATATTATAAAGCTATAGTGAAGAAACAGAACAGTATGGTCCCGGCACAAAAACAGACAAATAGATCAATGGAACAGAATTACAAGCCCAGAAATAAACTCATATATATATGGCTAACTAATATTTGACAAGGGAGCCAAGAATACTCAATGAGGAAAGGATAGTCTCCTCAAAAAATAGTGTTAGAACCTGGATAACCACGTGCAAAAAAATGAAATTGAATGCCTATCTTACACCACTCACAAAAATTAACTCAAAATGGATTAAAGCCTTAAACATAAGATGTGAAACCATAACACTCCTAGAAGAAAACTTAGGGAAAAAGCACCGTGACATTGGTCTTGGCATGACTTTTTGGATATCACAAGCAATAAAGGCAAAACCCAGTAAGTGGAACTACATCAAACTAAAAAGTTTCTGCTAAGCATACACCCAAGAAAAATGGAAACACGTTTAACACAAAAAACTTGTGCATGAGTATGCACAGCACTGTTATTCATAGAAGCCAAAGGATGGAAACAACCCAAATGTCCAACAACTGATGACTAGATAAACAAAATGTGGTCTGTTTATACGGTGGTTTATTACTTGGGAAGAAAAAGAAATGAAGGACTGATACAAGTTACACCATGGATGAACCTTGAGAACCTAACAGACCTCCAATGAGACTGTTTATATGAAAGGTGCAGAAGAGGAAAATCCATAGAGACAGAAGTTAGTGGTTGCCTGGGCCTGGGGGCAATGGGAGAGAACGGGGAGTGACTGCTAATGGGAACAGGGTTTCTTTTCCGGGTGATGAAAATGTTCTGGAATTAGATAAGGATGATGGTTGCATACACTTATGAACATACTAAATAGAAGCCCCACTGAATTGTAGACTTTAAAATAGTGAATTACAGGGGCACTTGGGTGACTCAATCAGTTAAACATCTGACTCTTGATTTGGGCTCAGATCATGAGCTCGTAGTTCCTGAGATCAAGCCCTACATTGAGCTCTGCGCTGACAGTGCAGAGCCTGCTTGGGATTCTCTTTCTCTCTCTGCCCCACCTCTGCTCATGCTGTTGTGCTCCCCCTCTCTATCTGTCAAAATAAATAAATAAACTGGGGCGTCTGGGTACCCCAGTCAGTTAAGCATCTGACTTCAGCTCAGGTCATGATCTCGAAGTTTGTGAATTCAAGCCCCACTTCTGGCTCTGTGCTGACAGCTCGGAGCCTGGAGCCTGCTTTGGGTTCTGTGTCTCCCTCTCTCTCTCTCTCTGCCCCTCCCCTACTCATGCTCTGTCTCTCTCTCTCTCTCTCAAAAATAAATAAACATAAACAAACAAGCTTTAAAAAATAGTGGATTTTATAGTATGGGAATTATATCTCAATTAAAAGAAATACAGGCAGTCCTGATGAATTAAGGATCTAGGCACAACAGCAACAATGGCTAATAAGGCAAAATGAAAGACAACCAGACACAATGAGCCTCCTGTTGGAAGGACACTCAGCCACCTATGAGGGATCTTTGCCAAAAAAAGTGAACAGGAATCTGTTCAAGCCTGTAGCTCCAGCACAAACTTACAGGAAACACACAGGCAGAGAAATATGTTAAACGACACCACGCGATGTAATTCAGATTGAGGGAAACTGTATTGGACAAACATTGACATTGGTTGTGTGAATAAACAAATTCTGAAGGAAAAAAAAGAAAACGGGAATTGCTGGTTCATGTAACAACTCTAGGTTTCATCTTTTGAGGAACTGCCAGACTGTTTTCCACGGAGGCTGCACTTAAATTCCCACCAAAGTATGAGGGCTCCAATTCTCCACATCCTTGCCTGACCCTTATTATTGTCATCTCTGTAATCATAGCCCTCTTAGTAGTGGGTGTAAAATGCCCACCAGTCCCTGCCCAGGCTTGGGCTGTGCTCACTCAACAGTCAAGCTCAAACGTGCTCTGTTTTCAAGGCAGGCAGGCTGGTAGTTCTGGATCCTTCCCCACAACACTCCTGCCATGTTCCTGCAGCGTGTGCTGCCCGGAATAAAAGCTGAATGAGACATCCAGACGCTCAAAGTCCAGCCAAGGAGATGTGAACTAGCTCTTTTGTTGGCAGGAACAGATTCCACCCCCACCCCCCCTCCCGCAATGGGCTTCAGTGGAGGGAAGATTTGCTGCAAGACCTCCCAGCAGGTCTCACAAATGAGGACCCAAACAAGAACCAGGATGCTCTCAGGAGCAGGGCCAATCTCTCTCCCTCTCTCTCTGCCCCTGTCCACCCCCCTGACTCTCCTGCATCTGTTAACTACTTTCATCAGGTCACACACGGCCTCTGCATCCTGACCAGCTCACAATGTTGACTGACAAGTGGCTCCTGACGACACACGGCCTTTCTGCCCCAGCACCAGCCACAGTCCCCCCGCGGCCCTGTCTCCTTTCTTCATGCCACCCCTTCTGGCAGCCACGTGCTTCTGCAGCAGGCCACAGAAGGCCTGTGAAGGGTCCCCTGGTCAGGCCAGCTGTGGCCAGGGAGAGGAGCAGGGGCCCGTGGAAGGAGAGAGAGCCTCCCAGCGCTGACAGTCAGGGAGCACACAGCCACCTCCGAGGGGTGGGAACTGCACCGGGCCTTCAACCCCAGGGAATCAGAAAGACAGAGAAAAGAAGCCTTCTAGTCCAGGCACAGAGACGTCCTCAGGGCCCGCTGGGTGAGTGGCTTTGGACTGAGAGAAAAGTGGAGAAAAACAGAGAGGTGGACCTTGCTGCATTGTTCTGGGTCATGACTGTTAAGCTGAAGAACATGGATCCTATCGTACAGATCAGTGGTTTTCTAAGTTATTTTTAGCCACAGAAACCTTTGTTTCCATATCAAACAATACCAAGAAGCTTCAAGCATGACTCAGAGGGAAGCAGGGCCGCTCTGACCAAAGCAGAGGTGCCAATGAAGTGGCTTGCCCAGGACTGGTGCCCCCTCCACCTGTCCAAGGCCCCTGTCTGATTCCCTGAACTCTGAGGCTCAAGGGCAACCTCTGATGGGGGCCTGGGAGCTTCAGAAGGCTTTTGAGAAGAATGGCAGGGTCGTTTGAAAAGGGAGTGCACCGAGCAGAGGCCCCACTGTCCTGAGAAATGCTTAATCCGAGCAGTTTGCTGAGAACTTCCTGGATTGGGGCAGGGAGGTTTAAGGCCCAACACAAGTGAGAGTTAATTAAATCACACTAAACTGCAGTAAAATACCATCATTTCCATTTGTTTTATTAAAAATCGTGACCATTTCAAAGCCACGGCTAGTCCTCAACCAACGCGTCACTTTTTATTGCTATTTAATAAAAAAAAAAAAAAAAAAAATGCTGAGATAAGCCAAAGCTGGTAAATACAAAATCCATTGGGGGGTTGGAGAGTTTTTCTTTTTGTTCTTTGGATTTCAAATTAATAAGGTTTTATTGTAGAAAAAGTTCAGATACATGTATACAGCGATGCCAGCAGAATGCTGACAGCCAAGTAATATACCTCTAAAATAATTTTTCTCCTTGGCCTGGCAACCTAGAGCTATAGTTTCTAGAGCTTTCCCCCCAGAAAATTGCCATCGTATGTTAGGAGAATCTAGCCCATCCATACAAAACCAACTTTTGAAAAAGCACTTTTCAGTCCACTGACTATTTAGTTTTAAAACAGTAGTTAGCTACGGTCTCCAAAACAGAGCATGGCCCAATATGCCACCTCATCGGGCCCCTGGTCCAGTCCTGGGTGGGAGACCCCAACGGGGACCAAGCACCCCTGCATGATCCGTCCTCTCTGACCAGCTTTGGCATTTGTGCCTGCCCACGGGAGTCCCCCACCCAGGCCCTGCTCAGTGGCCTTGCCAAAGTTGCCACACTGGCCTCGGGGCCCTAGAAGTCACTTTGCCATCTGGCTGACCCTACCCGAGTCCCCAGGGCTACCTGCCCCAGCTCCTGATGCCTGACTCGGAGCTCAGCTGTGACACAGGGACTAAGTGTATCTGCTCATTTATCTTCCCAAACTAGAGTCTGTGCCTGGCCACAGCTTTGGTTAGCACAGGCCATCGGTCTTTAGAAGACAGGGGACTCTGAAAGATCCCTGTCACTTTCAGGCCATATACAGTTGCAAAGAAACAAATGAACATGTTTGAAATTTGAAAATTCATTACTCTCAGTGCAAATAGCTCCTTTAAGAAGACAGGTACAAATTATTCTGGAAAAAGGGATTTATTATTGCAAGAAGCTATCTTGGCTTCTTCTATCCTTATGGCCTCTTCCCCATTAGTCTGTATAGCTCAGTGTATTCGTTCACTAGAGCTGTACATAACAAAGGACCACAGGCTTAAGCACAGAAATTTATTTTCTCACAGTTCTGGAGGCTATAGGTTTGTGATCAAGGTGTTGGTGGGTTGCTTTCTTCTGAGGCCCCTCTCTGGAGATGGCTATTTTCTCTACACGTCTTCACCTGGCCTTCCCTTTATGCATGTATCTGTGTCCAGCTTCCCTCCTCTTATAAAGACACGAGTCATATTAGATTAGGACCTACCCTAGTGACTTCATTTTAATTTAATTACCTCTTTAAGGAATCTATTTTTTTTAATGTTTTATTTTTGAGAGACAGAGAGAACAAGTTGGGGAGAGGGACAGAGTGAGGAAGAAAGAGAATCCAAAGCAGGCTCCAGGCTCCAAGCTGTCAGCACAGAGCTGGATGTGGGCCTCGAACTCACAAACCGCAAGATTATGACCTGAGCTGAAGTTGGACGCTTAACCGACCGAGCCACCCAGGCGCTCCAAGAACCTATTTTCGGAATGTACACATTCTGAAGTACTGGGGGTTAGGACTTCAACATATCGATTTTGGGGGGGCACAATTCAGCCCGTAACACTTGGGAACTGGCATTATCTCTACACAGACTAGAGTTTAGATGTAATAGGTTGAAGGATGTTCAAGTTGTTGGTGATATGCAAAACACCTAAAAATATTCAAAGTCCCTTATTATTAAAATTACAGAGGTTATAAAATTATAACCTTTTATAAAATAAAATTATAGAGTATAGAGGTTATGCCACATTTATGAATCTTATTTGTCGATAACCTGCTTTTATATTTGTTTACAGAACAACTTACGGAATTTTATACTTCTACGTGAGAAGCTGTACAGAAGGAAAATCTGAGTTAGACGGCAATGATACTTGACTACTAAATCTTTTATGAACATCCTGTATAACTGTGTTTAAATAAATCATGGACATTTTTATATGACATTTAAAAAACTCATTGTTCATTTTTTTACAGATTTTGTGCAGTAGTTATAAAAATAAGTGGATACCTGTCATCTCAAGATAATAGGTTAGTATTTAAAAAGGTATCTCTTAAGGTGTAATTCACAAAGTTTGTCACAGTACTTTACATAATTTTTCCCAACGCAGCTTAGAATCTGTCTCTAGCACTCCACATTCCTTCCAGCAAATTCTCCACTACTGGCTATTTATTGTGTGAAGGCTGGGATAAGGCTTCAGAGACACTGAAAGGTAAAGGCACTGATGGAGAGCTTCGGACCCTCCTTCACTGAGGTGGTTCCCTCCAGACAGGTCAGAGCTCAGCAGCCAGCACTCTGAGGTACGGCCCAAGGTCCTGCCTTGCCCCTCAGGAGGAAGTCACTCTCCATCTTGCCTCTGGATCTCCTTCTCTGGGGAAACAAGCTGTCCACACTGCCATACAGTCCATGTCTGTGTCCCCAAAAGCACCCTTCCCCAGCTCCTTTCCTGACCCCTTGCCCTCTTTCTGATTTTCTCTGGGTTATGGGAAGCAGGTGTTTTGGAGGTTGTTAAGACTTGTAATTCTACTTGCTACTTCACCTGCTCTTTGAAGGTAGTCCTGGGCATGTCACACTTGGAGTTGTGTGTTCCCAGTGTGGGCATCAACAACTCAGGAATCTGGCTGCCCATTATTTCCCTTCATCAGGAAAGATGCATCTCTTCACATTTTAATGCTGGGGTTTCCGTTTTGACTCCCTACTTCTCCTGGGTGAACATTCCCCACATTTGCAGAGCATGTGACCGACACCCTTGAGACTATGGTGGAGCTAGTCCAGTGACTTCCCTGGGCTCTTGGTTCCTGCCCCACCATGCCATTCCTAGGAGCTTCCAAATCCAAGAACTAAGTTAGCAGTGGAAAGGACTCTGTCTATGAACAGTATGAGAAGTGTTTATTCCCCACTTCTCTCCCCTTCCCTCTCTCCGACTCCAAGGCTCCCCAAGTTCCCAACCCCACACAGAGGCAAAGGGTGGATTGTGCAAAGCTGCCTGCTTGGCCCCCAAATGCCTGGTCAAACACCACCACGACTCTTACATGACCTCTGACCTCTTCACTTTCAATCCACAGGGAACACCTGTCCCTTCTAACCCTCATTACAGAGTTTATCCTGCTCCCTGAACCTCCAGAGAAGGAAGCACAATGTTTTCAGAGACAGACCAGATTCTATTAAAAGATCTAAGAAGCTCAAAATATTTTTAAATAGCTGCTGGGTACAAAGGATATCTTTGCTAAATAGATGAATTAGTAAATGGACATGAGCTGACTTTCTTATTCAGACAGCAGCTCTTGTCATCGGGGGAACATGAGCTATGGACAGACTAGGCGACAGCCTTGCTGGACTTACCAGATCTTTGGCGACTTTTGGAAAGCAGGCCACTCCCCTGGGAAGTATTTTCCATCCTGTTCGGGGTTGAGTCAATTGGGTGTGCAGGTGTTGTGCAATGGTGCCACCTGCTGGTAATTTATAGAATAACCACTGTAGTAGCTCCTATCCCATCCCTAAAATTCCTGAGACTGAAATTTCTGTTTTCCTGTTGTTCTGTCTGCCCATGTGTCACCACAAGTGAAAGAAGAGAATATGGGCATTCACCTCTCTTGCTTTTGTCTGTCTCAAAAAATGGAGTTTCTCAGTTATATTCACTGATATAGGATGGAAAGAACACAAGCATTAAAAATTGGAGATTCAGGTTCAAATCCTAGTTTGGCAAGCTACTAGTTATAGGATGTGGGAAAGTTACTCAGCACCCTTAGCACCCATTTCCTTGTCTGGAGAATGGAAATAAGTGTAGGATTCTTGTGAGGATGACATGAGATAATACATGCACAATTGTGAGCACAGTGCCTGGTCCGGGACAGGTGCTTAAATTCAAGCATGCACATTATAGAAAGTCGTGGTGATGCATTCTCTGAAGGAGGGCTTAGCCAGTTCTACCTTCATTGGTGGAATGTAATAGTCATTTGGTCACGTTCCACCTGTTCACCAGCAGTGGCCAAGGTTGTGATAAAGGCCATGTCTCAACAGATGGGTAACAGCTCTGTGGCCACAGGGCCAAGAAAGTGCCCACCACCATGCCTGACACTGGTCAGATTGAGTGGGTAAACACTGGAGCCAATGTCTTGGTAAATTTCAAGCCAGGGTTGTTGGGAAAAGCCATCAAAAAGTTGTGACCAGCAATTGACCCCTGACCTGGACCTGGGCATTCAGAGGCTCTTCACCATCTCCCCTGTCCTTGAAACGTGGGCTCTGCTTGCTTTCCCTGCTCCCAGAGGCTACTCCAAGGACATTGCCTTGAGATGGTGATATGGTGTTGAAAACACCTGCACGGTATTTGTGACTGAGCCCAATTAGGGCCTTTTTATAGTCTCCTTAAGAGTTGGAGGGTGGGTGTGGGGATCCATTCATCTTGCCATCCAGGCGAGCCTCAAATTTAAGTTCCCTTTGCTATTCTTTTTTTTTTTTTTTAATTTTTGATGTTTATTTATTTTTGAGAGACAGAGAGAGACAGAGCATGAGTAGGGGAGGAACAGAGAGAGACACACACATACACACAGAATCTGAATCAGACTCCAGGCTCTGAGCTATCAGTACAGAACCTGACACGGGGCTTGAACCCATGAGCTGTGAGATCATGACCTGAGCCAAAGTCGGATGCTTAACTGACTGAGCTACTCAGGCACCCCAGTTCCCTTTGGTATTCTTAAAGTTGCCAACCTACCAATCTGGAACGGCCTTCTTTTTTTTAAGTTTATTTATTTATTTTGAGAAAGAGAGAGAGAGAGGGTGTGTACACACATGCACGTGCAAGTGGTGGAGGGGCAGAGAGAGGGAGAGAGAGAATCCCAGGCAGGCTCCGTACCGTCAGTGCAGAACCTGATGTGGGACTTGAACTCACAAACCATGAGATCATGACCTGGGCCGAAGTTGGACGCGTCACTAACTGAGCCACCCAGGGTGGCTGGCCTGCTTCTTTCTTCGGTTCTTCCTTGACCTTCACAGAGTTGGGGGAGGGAAGCCCAGAGGGTTGGGGAAGGAGGTGGTTTCAGATTACACCAGAAAAGCTCCCTAGAGGGTTGTGAACCTAGAAGGGCCAAGTGGTACCTCAAGCACCCCTCTAAGTCTTGGCTTCTTTATCTGTAAAATGAAGCTAATGTGACGAGTTGAGCTATTTAGTGAAATTTTAACAATTGGTCTTTGGGGTTTTATTTGTTTTATTTTGTCGGGGCGGGGGAGCGATGAGGGAGTGGGGGATAGAAGGTGTCATTTGGCTAATAATGCTTTTGCTCTGGATTCCCAAAAGAAGAACAAAGCAACTTCCTGCCTCCCTATTCATTCCTACTCGGAGTTTCTGAAGGGCTGAGCTCTCCCACCCACACCCACCTATCTCAGCTCCACAAGTAAAGAGCTGTCAGGTTTTACCCATGCGGAGGGAGGAGAGGGGGTAGCTGAGTGGTCTTTGAGGGGAAGGTGGGGGGATACTGGCATCCTGAATTGAAGAGAGGGGTTAATAGTGCCAGGAGAGATGGGGGGCAGGGGTGGTGGTCTCAGAAAATGGGGAGGAGTCAGGGCTGGGAACGTGCGAAGATAGCTCATGGACGCAGGGCATGGATGCCTGGGGTCTCAGCCTGGACTCAGTGGTGCCACTGCCTCCAAGGACCGAGATGAAGAAGAGCCAATCTCTCAGCGGTGCCCATGGTGTCCTGAGGCCCAGACACCACTTCTCAGGTCCCTAGGACCCCAGGGAGCAGAAAAGGTCCCCAAACACAACAGATGGGATTTCCTTCCAAGCCTGGTAGAGGGAGCCTGGAAACTAACGGAAGCTCAAGACTTCTGGCCTGAGTGTCACAGAACAAATCCACAGCCAGCATCTGACACACCAGCCTCAGGGAGATTTTGGGAGGACTCCATGGCCCTGCCACACTGCTCAGTGACCGCTGGCCTCTTTCCTGATCATCGCTGGCTCATATTTATAGGCTCTGGATATAGAGGCCTGACACAAGCAGAAAAGGGCTCAGAAAAGGAATTTTACGACCCACTTCCTGAGGCACTGCCTGCAGATTGTGCTTTGTCACACCAAGAAATTCTGGCTCCGGAGCCCACATTTTTAGTGGGAATGTGGTCAGTCATGTGCATCCTCTGGGCTCGCTGTGAACCAGGTCACAGGGAAAGCGGGGCTGCCTTTGGTGGCTGAGCTCATGCCCGTCACTCCCCCGGGAAGCTGCTTCCATCCACCTCCAGTTAGACAAGTGCAGCTACACCTGCCCCTACCAGGCTCAGGGAATTGCAGGGATGGCCTGTCCGGCCACAGTTTCTCTCCACGCAGGAGGAGACTTTGGTTAGTTCTTGGTGGCTCAGGTCTGCCCGCCTGCTCTTTTATTCTGAGTCCCCAACCCCCTCCGCCCCAGTCTGGAGCTCTCTGAGCCCCTCCACTATAATAACAAACCCAGCACAGAGAGGGGCGATAGCCTCCCATGGCCCCCTATTGTCTCACCGAAATGTCCCAGTGAGTCCCAAAATGTTTCAGAAGAAAAATACATTCCATCTCGGAAACACTGAAAAGCCACCAAAGGACACAAAATCACCTTCATAATTTGGGAAACATAAACAGCCATGTTCACACTCAGGAACTGAGAACAAAGAAACTCTCTGACAATCACATTATGGAGAGGACCCCCCTCCCCCCCCAGTCATCTTGGTCAGACTGGGCCTCTGTCTGTGGGCTCCCACCCCAGGTAAGTGGCCCCTCCTGGGGGTGCTGCTGAACCCACAGGACCTCGTGACCTCTCTTCTTTCTCTGGAGTCACCAGAAGCCCAAAGCCAGCCCTGCAGACCCAGTGGCCTCAGTCACTTAGGACCATGCTGGCCCATAGGGCCGGGCACACACAAGGAAGGCATGGACCTGTGCACCTGCCCCTCCTCTGAGAGGCCTTCCCTTTGCCAAGGAACACTTGACCTCCACCTCCAGGAAGAGCACTGCTGGGACTGCAAGGTGGAGAGGGCAGGGCTGGGTGACCTAGTTTCCTATATGGGACCTTGTTCTTCCTCCCTCTGATCTGATGTGGGGGGGAGGGCAGGATGGGCAAACCCCTTTCTCATAGTGTCCTGCCTTGTTGGCTTCCCAAGCATCTTCCCATGACCTTATGACTCACAGACCCTGTGTGTGAAAGAGACCCTAAAAGAGATCTCCCTTTTGGCAAATGAAGAAACTGAAGAACAGAGAAGTTATGGAATTTGCCCCAAATCACACAGCAGACGGTTCCTCTGTCCCCAGGCGGTGTGCTTCTGCTACAGGCTTTGGAGCAATGGTTCTCAGCTCCTGCAGCCTATTAACATCACTTAGGGAGATTTAACTTCCCCTCCAGGCCCTATCAATTAAATCAGATCCTCTGGGGGTCGCAGCTGGAGGGTTGGTAGTTGCAAAAGTTCCCCCAGTGATTCCCTAAACAGCCGGATTGGAGAATGTCTCTAGATTCAGGCATAGAGGTTCCACTCTGCCTCCAGATCATGGGGCTGTGTGGTTTTAGTAAAGTCACTTAACCTTTCTGAGTGTCATTTGCAAATTGCTATGTAATGATGCCCATCTTCCTGATAAAGAGCAAACAGAAGGATCTGCACCCTGGACCCCCTCCAGAGATCAGAGAGTAGGCATTCTGAGATATGGTCGATTATGGAAAGACTTTTATAAGCTTGGCGTTCTGCGGTTATCAGGTTCAAAAGACTGGTTTTGTTTCTATAAGTAATTATTTAAAAAATAGTGATGGCCTTTCTGTAACAGAATCGTATTTGGAATAAAGCCCCTGTACAGGGTCCACTTTCAAGTGGTTCAGCCACAGTGTCGAGCACACAGTAGGCCCCCGATAAATGTTGGCTGAGAAGAGTCGGGATGGGAGCCAGTGGTCTCTGAAGGCACCTTGCTCTGTTAGAAAGCCCGTGCACACCTGACAGCCAGCCTCCCATGGTAGCTGCTGAGTCTAGTGGGCGTGTTTGTCCCAAGGAATTTCAGATGCTCTCTGAGCCGGCCTCAGCCTGAGGGACTCTCAAAATGACAGAAAGCCAATGTAGTGCTGGCTTTGTGGTTCAGAGAAGGGCAGAAGGATCATTTTCTTGGGGGAAAAAATTTTCATTAAACAGGCCTTTCCCTCTTGGCAAAAACCAAGTAATTTCCTCCAGCAGTCTTGGCCAAGGTTTTTTGGCAGATAACCACTGAACAAGGAGACCTGAGGGGCTTGAGCGATCATGTGGCAAAGGGTCAGCTGAAGAACAAGACAACAGGCAGTAGGGAGCCACTGTGGGTTCTTGAGTAAGGAAGGGGCATGAGAAGCCCAGGCCTAGGGGGTG
This sequence comes from Lynx canadensis, assembly GCF_007474595.2. Taxonomy (NCBI): domain Eukaryota; kingdom Metazoa; phylum Chordata; class Mammalia; order Carnivora; family Felidae; genus Lynx; species Lynx canadensis. The sequence continues at coordinate 46,923,673 of NC_044308.2, forward strand.
GATAGGAGAGGACAATAAAGCAGAAAATGAGCTAGCCTCTGGGGCCCTGGCTCCCTACTTGTAGGAAACTGCTGAGGCCTGTGGCCACCTGGACCTCCTGCCTCTCGAATACCTGCAAACTTCTGCCCCCAGAGACAACCCCATTGCAAACGCTCCTCAGCATAGTTTCTCTTACAGATAAACTGCTGAGCACAGACAGTGTGCACCCACCCAGCCTCAAGCCATCCCATTTCTTTTGCACCGAGCCTTGAGGTCAGAGGGGTCTCTTCATCTTGGAAGATCCCGTGAATGGTGGCAATTGCCATATTTCTAGGAAGCCTGTGTTCTCCTAGAATGCTAGTAATGATGATAACCATGACTGCCATTTATGGAGAACGTCTATGTGACTGGATCCACCCAGGTCCTCACCCCAACACTGAGGTTCCTTGACCTCTCCTTTGGTCACTCTGCCCAGCGTGCCGAATTGATGCTGTCCTTGAATTCCAGACGTATACTCTTACCTCAGGACCTTAGCACATGTTGTTCCAGCTCTCTGGAATGTTCTTCCTCTTGGTGATGTCAGGATTCCCTCCCAACATGTCACCTTCTAACACAGCTCCTACGTACTTGTATCCCTTCTTGATTTTTCTTTTAGCTGGTCACACCTGATATATACATTTGTTTCTTTGCCTGTTGTCTGGTGCTGGCCGCCCCACTCCTGTTTATGAGCTTTGGGTTTATTTCATCCCTACTCCTTCTCCCAGAGCTTAGAGCTAGCTTGACAGTCACAGGCACTCTGACAAGCTTTTGTGGAGTAACCTTCTAGGTGCCGGGCACAGCACAGCCGTCCAGTTTTATATCAGGGCCGTGGCAAACACCAGAAGCAGAGAGGGTGACCTTGAGGGTCTTTGCAGCTCCTGGACTCTTGCTCTGTCAGGGGAAGCCTGTACTGCTCCCCAGATCTGTGTATGATGACTCCTTCCTTCCTTCATGATGCAGGCCCTGGCACCTCTCCGCTGTTCCTGTGGTCAGGCAGGCCTGTCCCTCCCATGCATCACTGCCCCCTGAGATCACCTGCTGGCCCTGCTCGGTGCACTGCCCTGTATTACTCCCTCCTTGCCACTTTTCTCTATTTGCGATTACCCCTCTTTGTTTACTTGTTTACATTCTGTCTTTCCATTAAACTTTTTTTTTTCACATTTATTTATTTTTGAGAAAGAGTGAGTGGGGGAGGTGCAGAGAGAGAGGGTGACAGAGGATCCCAAGCAGGCTCCAAGCTGTCAGCACAGAGCCGGATGCGGGGCTCGAGCTCACGAACCGCAAGATCACAACCTGAGCCCAAGCCAGACGCTTAACTGACTGAGCCACCCAGGCACCCCTAGAGTCTCTTTCCATCTAGAGCTATGCGGACCCTTAGAAATATAATGCGAGCCACAAACCTGAGCCACATATGTGATTTTACATGTTTTAGCGGCCATGTTTAAAAAAATAAGGAGAGACAAGAAATACAATTTTAATAACATTTTTTCTTTAACTCAATATACCCAAAAGATATATAATCTCAGCATGTGATCAACATAAAGTACAGGATATTTTGCATTCTTTTTTCCTTCCTAAGTCTTGGGAATTCAGGGTGTATCTTACACTCCCAGCACATCCCAGTTGGGATTTAATGACATTTTCGGGGCTCAGTAGCCACCCTCCTGGCCAGCACACACTTGGAGCGCTTGGTCTCTCCTTGTGCGGGGCTCCCAGGCCCAGAGAAGAGCTGCAGAATGCAGAGCACATCCTCAGAACATATCTACTGATGAAGGAAGGTAAAATGTCGGCCTGTGGGTCCTTCGCTGGTGGCCCTGGAGCAGGGGCCCACAGTTCAGATGTGTGTGTGCACGTGCAGAAGTGCATGTGTGCAGGCGTGTGTGAGTGTGAGAGTGCCTGTACGGGACAGAGTTTGGGGCTCTGGACTCAGACCAAAACCTGGTGTGGATCCCTCCTCTGCCACTTCCTTTGGGCCTCGGCTTTCTTTTCTGTGACAGTGAGGATGGAGGTACCTTCTTACCACAGAGTATATATAGTTGGGAAGACTAAATAGTGCATGTGAAAGCACAGGGCACTAGCCCAATGAATAGAAGCTTCCTTTCCTTCCTCTCCTCTCCTCCCTCCCTCTCTCTCTCTCCCTCCCCTTCTCCCTCCCATCCTTCCTTCCTCCCATCCTTCTCCCCTTCCTCCTTTCCTTCCACTCCCCTCCTCCCTCCCTCCCATCATTCCTTCCTCCCATCCTTACCCCCTTCTTCCCTCCCTTCCTTCCCCCCCCTTCCTTCTCCCTCCCTTCTTTCTTCCTTCCTTCCTTCCTTCCTTCCTTTCTTCCTTTCTTCCTTCCCCTTCCCTCCCTTCCTTCTCCCTCCCTCCCTTCCTCCTTCCTTCCTTCCCTTCTTCCTTTTCTTTCTTTCTTTCTTTCTTTCTTTCTTTCTTTCTTTCTTTCTTCCTCCCTCCCTCCCTCCCTCCCTTCCTTCTCCCTCCCTCCCTTCCTTCCTCCTTCCTTCCTTCCTTCCCTTCTTCCTTGTCTTTCTTTCTCCCTCCCTCCCTCCCTTCCTTCCTTCTCCCTCTCTCCCTCCTTTCCTGCCTGGCTCACAGGGCTATTGTGAAAAGCAAATGAGATCAGGCCATGACAGAACACTGAAAACTGCAGCCGTGCCTGCCTGACCGCCGCATTGCTCATGCTCTTAGTCACTGCCTTGTGGACACTGTGCCCGTTATGTGCCAGGCCCTGTGGGTGTGTGTTCACCACTGTTTCCCCCAGCTCCTTGCCTGGTGCCTCTACTGACATATAACAGGTGCTCAACATGAATATTTATTGAGTTGAACGAATGAATGACTGAATGGGGATCAGGAAGATTGTAGCTTCTGCACTATCAGTGCTTCCAGAAGCCACAGGAAGGCTCCCACCTGTGGGAGAACCTGGGCAAGTGAGAGGGAAGGGTCTGCCCCGCAGGGCTGCTCTGCACTGGGGACTGGGCTTCCCACCTGTGGCCGAGCAGCAGTGACTTGTGGCAGGGGACAGTCTCGAGAGCTGCTCACCCTCCTCACTCAAAATGGGGTTCTTCTGAGGGACAGATCTCTTTCCTCCATTTTCAGAACATTGATGCCACAGAGAGAGACCTCAGGCATTGGTTGTTTGTCTTTGGAAATGAGTAAAAGGCATCACCCAGATTTGTTTCTAAAACGGGCCTGGAAAATGTTCAGGGAAAGATTTATTTTTGCAAGTAGGCTTCTGCCAGACACAGATTGTATCTTCTGGGAAAATGCTGGGTCCTGGCTAATGAGGGAAAAGAAACATGAAGGTGGGCTGGATGTTGAAGTCCACGGCCATTGCTAAGCATGGGTAGGGCTTGTGAGGCCCAGAAAGGGCTGGGGACCCAGTCCAGGAGGGCTGATTAGGGCTTAAAGGGCATGGCCTGAGCACTGTTCTCCCACAGAGGGGCCTCCTCTCTCCCTTCAGGTAACAGGCCACCAGCTGCACCTCCAGTGCCCCCAACAGCTCTTACACAAAGACAGGACACAAAATCCTGTCTCAAGTGTCCCGGGAAAGTGTCTACTGAGGAGCCTCACCTGCTGTCAGAGGCCCGGCTCCACAACACCCCACCACTTTCCCATAGGAACAGGGATGGGGGCTGCAGGGCCAGGGAGCACCTTGGGCAGATATTTGTCTTTCAGGGTTGTGGTGAGCCAGCCACAACGTGGAAGGCCTGTATCTCCAGGGCCCTCAAGCCCTCAAAAGCTCCAATATCCAAGATAGCCATAGAACGGGGTTCACTCACCTCCTCATAGCTCATAATGACAAGTCTATCATGGAGGTCTGGGGAGAAGAGCCCATAGCTTCCCTTCCCCTGTCCATTTCCCCAGCTCTCTTCTGGGCAACTGAGTGCAGGAGACACCCAGAGGGGACATGTCATTGTCCAGGTTCTTACCCATGTTTGAGGAGCTCTATCCTGGCCTCATCTGTTCACCAGGATCTGGTCCCTTTAATCCATGGCTCGTCAGGCTTCCTAGGGGCTGTGGCCCCTAGCCCCTCGCTGTCCGTGCTGTCTGCGGGATCCTCAATGACCAGCGCCTTCCTGACTTCCTCCAGCCATGTGTGTCTTCTTTGGGTTTCCACACACGGCCCTGCTTCCCACCCACCCTGCACTCTGTGAAGGCAGCCAGGGGGGTCTGCAAGCTATTTTCCAGATTTCAAAAAGCCCAAAGGAAATCCCACATTTACCTCAGTGAGGTTCCCAGACTAAATAAAACATTAAGTTTATTTGCTTTTGGCTAGAGTCATATCAACTCAGTGTCGTAACAGTGGTTATCTTGACTGATCAGAAGCACTAATTGGCAGTTATACGTCTTTGATGGATAAAACGCAAAGAAACAAATTATTATTCAATAAATGTAGTTTGTTGGGTAGATAAAAGCTTTCAAAACATGGAATCCCTTGAGGAAAGAACTAAAAAGGATCTTTCGTGGTGAAAAGGGTGGGAACCTCTGATCTGCACAAATGTCATGTTTTCTTTAGAGCAAAGCACACACATTTTTCCATAGGCCTTTGATGCCAGATTTCTCATTAGTGAATTTGGCCTCACAGTGTTCCTACAAACAATACGTTGTTCACGGCAGCTTTTCCCAAAGTGGGACTCACCAGACCCTGTTCATAGATGTTCCTTGGGAGCTCCCAGGGAAGGGTTCATGACCAAAAGAGTTGTGGAAAAAGAGTTTGGAAAAACCAAAATGAAACCATTTATTATGGGATTTTTTTTTTCCCAGGGCTCTTAACAGATAATATGAATCAAGAACCCCCCTGGAGGGAAGCGGAGTGTGCAGCATTGTCTGCAGTAGGGCACACGGTCTGTTTTTTTAGACACATTCTCAAGTGACAAAATGTTCCACAGAGCACGAGTTTACGATGAAAGAAGTGACCCCAGGGCACACTGGCAGCCACAGGAACAGACAAAAATGAAGAGAAAGATGAAGAGGTAGTGGAGGGGCAGAGGTGGGGAGGCCAGCTGCAGGGTGGAGGTGGGGTGGGGGGCCGAATGCCAATCATGACAGCCCTTCCTCATGACTCTTCCCTGCCCCCCTGCAGAATGGAGATGGGGGCGGGTGTGACTTGGGTGTGGCTGGCAGGCCCTGTTCCCCCAGTGGCCTGGGTCAAAAGGAAGAGCTCCAGTGACTTGGAAAACCCAGGTTAATTCAATTTCCAGCCCTCAGTGTCTCCCGTGAAGACAGCAGGAAGTGGGGACTCATGGACAGTCAGCAGCCTTCAGTGAAACCCACTTTGTGGGATCTTACCTGACTCCTCACGTCAGGCCCCCCGAGTCCCTCTTTCTTCCTCTGGGGCCACCCCAGCACCTACACGCAGACCCACACAAAGCCTTCTCTTGGCTTGCCAGCAGCACAAATGACATGATTTTCAGTGTGCCATTACAGATGTGACACACCAGACGCAACATGACAAATTAAGTGACACATCCAGACATTCCCCCCATACAACTCCAAATGGGAAGAATCTGGAACAATGCAGAACAGGCCAGTATGGAAGGGGAAGATACAGCCTTGTGAGGGCATTTCCAGGAGGTTGCATAGACATGTGGCCAAGTTTGTGTTCCAGATCCCCTTTGCAGACAGAAAAGACAGAAAATGGAGCACCCAATCAGGAGAGAGGAGACGGTGCCTTACGGGCACCAGAATGGGGAGCAGGGAAAGAAGGTAAAAGGAAAAAAAACCCCTATATTCAGCTCCTCCCATAAGCTCTCTTGTTTCAACCTCTTAGACACCCAGTAAAGTATATTTATTGGCAGATGAGAAAATCAGGGCTCAGCAAGGTCCACAGATAATAAGTGATCCGTCTGGCCCAGAGCCCCACAGGCTGCCCCTATGCTATGCTGCTTCTAAGAATTGAGGAGACCTGACTTGGGTTAAGGAGGGTGGTTGCCCAGCCAAAAACTCTGTGTGGAGACTTCAGAATTCAGAGCTGAGAAACTGTGAGGAGAGTAGTTTCAGAGGACGTTTCTGTGGTCCCTGCTTTCCGGGTGTCACGGGTAGAGAGTGTGAGCACGCAGCTCGGGCTGAGCCCCAGGGGTCTGGCCAGAGAAAAGACCACTGACCACCTGGGATGTGACCTTAGAACCAGCCCAGGCTCCATAGCAGGGACATGTTTAATGAATTCCTAAAACTTCAGTTGGAAATGACTGAAAAACTTCATTAGAAAGAATCTAGAAATGACTTCCGCTAGTGCTTTCTGTTTGTTAGAACTTTGAACTCTGGATGGCAATTTCATACGTATATTATCATCTGACTCATGTCACCTGTTCTGGGAGGGTGGGCTGGGGAAGTAAGTAATTAGTGTTTCCACCTGACAGATAAGGACGCTGTGGCCCAGGGAGTAAGGGAAAAAGCATCCTTTATGGCTGGCTACTGGTGATTGACAGAATTCCTTACTTTTCTTCACTTTTGATATAGCGCAATATCCAATCTAGCAACACCTCCTAAGAAGAGCCATCCAATGACTTGAATTGCTCAGCCTGTGGCAGAGTGAGAATTCGAGTCTCCTGGCACCAGAGACACCATTTCTTCCCCTCCTGCCATCCCATTTCTAGACTTAACATCAACAGTCGCCTTCCACAGATTTCAAAGGATTTACATACCAAAATGGCATCCTGTCTCTGGAAATACTTTCTGGGGGACTAAAAGATGGTCACCAAAAGTCGCATTGACCAAGAATCGGTGACTTCATGAGCAAGCTATCTCCAGCCCTGGCAGTCTCTGGAATTTACCCAGAGGACTTCTGGAACCACAAGCAGATGACTGTTTAGTAAATTGACCCTGGCATTAACGGTAAATTTAACGCCAGCGCTTCTTCCCAGTGACCTCATTTGTTGAGTCAGACTTAATTCTATCACAATCCCCTGAGCTCAAAGGTCCAAGTCATTGGATGGCACGTCTCTGAGGCATTTTTAGACTGGGCGCTGCACTTGATCGCCTTAAGGAATGGGAAAAAATTCTGTCAATCAACAGTTGCTGGTTTTCAATGATGTATCCGTTCAGCTGCTTTTTTTTCTTTTCTCTTCTTTTCTTTTCTTTTCTTTTCTCTTCTTTCTTTTTTACACAGTAAATTCAGCCAGGTACTTTGGAATGCAGACATGAATTCATCATTAATTTTCTGTTAATGTTGTCATCAAATGTCATAGGGTTGAGTGAAATTGAAATATTATTCTGAGAAGACCATTCTGAAATCTGCTAGGGACAGGCAGCCAGTTCAGGGCAGTTGAATTTAGGGGCGCTGTGCTTTCTGCCTGTTATTGACACAGCTTCCATTCTGTGGGAATAGAAATGGGCTGATTATAAAGTTCATTATTATGTTACCTTGGTGACAGAGACAATGGCATTTTAAGACAGCACAATGGAGAGTTATAGAGTTATCAAGGCACTGGTTAAGATAAGGAAAGAAGAAACAAGAAGATCTGTTAAAATAAATAAGCACTTTGGAGCCCACATCAAGTAAACAATTCTTTTTAATTAAGGCAGAAATTTAAAGCATGAAGGAAGAGAAAAGGGGCTTAAAGACAATTTCTGTCAGTGTGAGGTATTTTCAGGAAAGAATTAGGGCAACCAAGGATTATTATTTTCTTAAGCTTTGATTGAAATCTCAGACTTTCATCCCTTCTGCAGTTAGAAAATCGAGAGACGAGTTGCACAACCTTCAGTGAGGGGAACTAAAAGCCAGAAATAATCTGGGGCTGTTGAAATTCCGGGAGCAAAGTCAGTGGGCAGGAAGTGGCTGTTCACCGATCCCTAGAACAACCCCACTTTTTCCTACTTAGCTTCCTGTCTTGGCCACACAGCACATCAAATAATTTCTGAAGTCCGTGCTCCCCAGCAGGCCTGCCGTCTCTGGTGTCACTCAGGCCTCCATCCTGCTGGCGCACAATTCAGCCCTCCTCATACAGCTGTGGCACCACTGTCTAGTGGCAGGAGAGCAAACTCCTTGGGACAGAGCCATCTCTTTGTCTTCACCCACAACCTCACACAAGGTTGCTGATCTTGGCTCTTGAACCATACAGGTAGTTCACTTCCTTGCCAGATAAAAAGAATTTGCTACAGTCTCAAGCATTAAAAAAAAATCTATTTCTAGGGGCGCCTGGGTGGCTCAATCAGTGAAGCATGGTTTATGCGACCTGCTTGGCTCAAGTCATGATCTCACGGCTCCTGAGTTCAAGCCCTGCCTCAGGCTCTGTGCTGACAGTGGGGAGCCTGCTTCGGATTCTGTGTTGCCCTCGTTCTGTGCCCCTCCCCCACTTGTGCTCTCTTTCTCTCAAAAATAAATAAAAAATTTAAAAAAATGGATTTCTATTTTGCCATTGGAGAACAATCTCTTAGGTGTGTAGGAGTGCTCTATAAGTCCATACTGTGGAGGATTCCACACCATTGGAAAGAATAAGATCCATATCTGCTCATGCAGAGGGCTTTTCGTGATGCATTTGCTGTTCAGCGAGCAGTGGCAAGGAATTGTATTGGGTATAATCCCATTTTCGTAAAACAAACAGTGACTTAAAAGGAGTGACACCCTTTACATGTCAGTATGTTTGAATGCACAAGGAGAAAAGCACAAGACTTCAGGAGCCTTTACCTTGGGTTATAAGAATAGGTAAAGGGCCTGGAGGGATGTAAGAGAACGTGTTTTAAAGAAATGGTTTACAACAAACACAAAAACCCAAGTATTTGTAGCCATTACAGGTTCTCACATAGGGGTAAAATGAAAAATAAAAAGACTTCCAAGTTGAACCTTAGGGTTTTAGTTCAAGTAATTGTGGTACAAACACACGTTGTGGTCCATCCCTCTTGCCCGCAGACGAAGGCGCGGGTGGGTGGATATGGGGTAGGCACTCTGGCTGAAGGAGCAGGGTCAGGGGCCTGGGTAGGAGGGGCAGTTAAAGACAGTCCCTTCCGCTCTCCCTGGTCTGGCCCTTCCACACCAGACTCCTCCCTGCCTCCTCCTTCCCCCTCTCCTCTCCCTCTGTACCTTCTTCCCCTCCTCTTTCTCCTCTTCCCTCTGCTCCTCCCCTCCTCCTCTCCCTCCTCTTCCTCCAGGACTCAGCCTGCTCTTCTTGCAGGGCCTGTGGACGGGAGGGCCCTGAGCCTCTGGAGGGAGCAGGTCTGGCTCTTCTACCCCCTGTCCCTCCAGGACCTGGTGAGATAAGCCACATATCCAAGGTCACAAAATCTGTCAGCCTGGGACCCAGTTCCCCCACCTCCAAGAGGAGTCTTTTTTCTCGTGCATCAAGCGGCTGGAAGAAATCAGTGTGGACAGGTTTTCTGACCGCTCTGAAATCCCTGCGGAGGGGAATCCGAGCGAGCTGATTGCCCCTTCATGAGTCTCCTACAAGCGAAGGTGCCTCCGGGAATGTGGGGGGGAGGGGGCGGGGGGCCTCACAGCGAAGCTCACTGCCTGAATGGAGTGTTCACTTCCTGCTCTGAGGTCCCCCCTGATCCGGAGGGAGGGGAGAGCCCTGCTGACACCGGGGCTGTGGTCTGGGGATCAGGCAATTCTCCTTACTCTGTGCTCCACACAAGGGCTCTTCGCAAATTAGCCTTTGCTAATTTTTGCCTTTGCCGTGGGCTGGGCTGCCCTGGGCGAGCAGCTGGTCTCAGCTGGCCTGTGTTCTCCCTGCCTCTTGGCCTCCTCACATCTCTATTCCAGGCCCGCAGCGAGGACCACTGGCCACCCGCCAGGCCCTGCTTGCCACCACCTTGGCCTCTGCAGGTGAGAGTGGTAAGGGGCTTTGGAGTGGATTCCAGGAAAGCAAGGTCTCTCGAGCTCCAGGTAGGCGCCGAGATTCCGAAGACTCTCCCAGGTCCTGTCTGCTGGGAACTGCTTCCTGCCCCTAACACGGCATCGTTCCCATGCTCCCTGTTTCAATGCACGTCCACCACCCACCTACTTGCACAAGCCAGAAACTCGGGGCTCAACCCCGACACTTCCTTCTCCTTCACTCTCATAGGAATTAACCAATAACCTGGTCACTTTTATCTCCAAAACATCCCTCAAGCTCCTCCAAGTCCCTCCATTCCTGTCCAAGATACTGTCACCTCCGGGATGCACCACTGTGGGGTCTCCTACCAGGACTCTTTACTTTGGCCTCCCGCCAGACCAACTGAATGGAGAGGTCTGGGTCCTTCTCACACTTCGGGCATCCCTCACTTCGGGAACTGCAAACCACTGCTCTAGGCTTTTCTCTGTACAGCAGCCAAGATCATTGTTCTAAACACAGATCTGATCTGCCACTACTCTCTCTCAAAACCCCTGCAGAGGCTCCCACCCACCTGCCCAGCAGCTCACTTCCCCCTGGCCCCCTTTTCTGGGAGGCCTCCCCTCACCCTGGCCTTCTCTGGCCTCCTGCACATGCTCTTCCCCTCCTGGGAACACCTCCTTTTCTGCCCACCCTCTCCTTCCCAGGTATCAGATGAGCTCTCAGAGAACCATTTTCCTCCTCCACACGTCTCTGTTTGGAATTACACATTCATGAACCCAATTACTTGATGAATGCCTCCCTCCTCGCCCCCTCCATGAACACAGAAGTATGTCCGAATTTGTCACTGTCATAGCACGTTCTAATCGGTCAGGAATATTTGTTGAATCGAACGACTAGATAATTTACAACATGTGTTCAGGTGAAGGCAATGATGGTGGATACAGGAGTGAAAAGAACACAACCCCAAACTCAGCATTCCAGGAAGACTTCCTGAGGGACGTGGCATTTTAACTGAGAGCAGAAAGACTGGATTTTTTCAAGCCAGGGCACTGGGGTAGGAGGAGGTATGCTCTGCAGGTAGAGAGTATTAACACAGGTGTGAAGGCTGGGTGGATGGAACAGTAAGTACTCCACAGGAAGTAGCAAATGGGAGGAGAGAAGACTGAAAAGATGGGCTGTGACCAGATCACATAGAGCCTTGAGCTCCAGGCAAAAGAGCTTGGGCTCCATGCTGTGGGCCACAGGGAATCCTTGAACACTAATTTTAGCATGGAAAAGGCTTCACTAACATTTCCAGCACAGGTGCAGTATATAAACCTGTCATCACTGGAAGGATACACGCTCATTCTAGCCCTGCCCTTTCAATTGGCCGGTGAGAAAGTTGTGGCCCAGAGAGGAAGGGTGATTTCCCCAGGGTCACATAGCTGACTCCCAGTGCAGTGCTCTTTCCAAAAGAAAAGAAGGATCATTTCGATCAGATTTCAATCTCATTTTAACCCCTCATTACTTCTTTTTCCTGCTCCCAGCAGCCAACCTCCTTTTCTTTGCCTGTTATTAGAGAAGAGGTTTGTTCCTAAAAGTATTCCTCCTGGCTTCTGCTCTGCTGGCCACAGACGCTTAGAAGGCTGGCTTCTGGGCCTAACTTGGGCCTTACATACTACTGGGGACTTGGGTCAGTCCAACCTCCTCTGTGGACCTCAGTTTCCAGTCTGCACTATGAACCCCAGGCTTTCTGGAGAGAATCAATGTAGGAAAAGCCCTCTGCCCAGTCAGTCATAATGCAAATGAATGTGCAAAAACCCTGTGGCACCCTTGAGCTAACAACTTCATCCAGCCAGCTGGGTCCAGAAATGGCTCACCAGGGGGATTCTAACATTTTTAACCTGTCCTCAGATATTGCGAAGAGGCAAAGGGAGGTATCAGGCAACAGCCAGAAGCCTGTGTGCAGAATAAGGCTCTGGGGAAGCTGCTGGTGGGCCCCAAGCACACACAGGGGTTGAGGAAGAAGAGGAAACATGCAGAAACTAAAGCCATTTATCCTTCCTCTTTTAAACACTATTACATTACATCACATCATCCCCAAGGACGGACTCTTCATCCTGAAAGAACTTGTGAATCATCCTTTTTTCTGAAAACTATTACTCTGCAAATGAAGGAATCCCCATAGCAACCATTTTATGTCTTTGGAGCCTTAAGAAGGAAGTACAGTGAGAGCTCTCTGCATCTTCCTGAGATCTGAGGCCTCTCGTTTACATAAGTCTGAGAGACAAAGCAATTGGCCTAATCTTCAGATTTCAGCTGAAGATAGAAGGCAGAAGCTAAAGGGAACATCGAAAAGGAAACAATAACCAGGGATATCAGTGTTGGAGCCAAATTCACGCGCCTTCTGAAGAACCGCGTGGGAAGCACAGAGGAGGAGGGCTGCGCAGTTCGGGAGGTTCTAAGGCAGGAGAGCCCAGGCCATCTGGTCTCATCAGGCAGTGGTTGGGCCTTGGCTTGCAGCCAGGGCCTTTTCCCAAGCTGCTCTGGTGAGAACTCTTTCCCTTCTCATTCCTCCTTTTCCTCCTCCTTTTTTCCCCTTGAGTCAGGAAGCATCCCCTTCCGTCCTTGACAGAATGGGAAAAGAATTAGAAAAACCACTCAGGTCAGTCTGGGCCTCTACCACTCACCTCACAGGGAGGAAACCGGGCAGGGCGCCCTCCTTCCAGCAGAGCAGGAACGTAGGGGTCTGCTGATCCCAGCAGTGAACTGGTCCCACATGGTGGTGCCTGCGGGAAGTTGCCAGCTCTCTGGAGACGGGGCTCTGTCTTCCTCACACACCCCATGGCTGCTCCTCCTGTCCTCCCCGTCCATAGGCGCTTCTGCTGGAATGAATTTGGACAAGCACCTATTTACATATGCAGGGACTTCTGTGGGGCCCCTGCCAGGCAAGTGGCCAAGCTGGGGTTTACCTCGTGACTTGCGGACTGTTGGCACCTCCCCACACCTCAGCCCTACTCTGGGCCCCCAAGGCACAGAGAGGCAAAAGAAATGGGGTGCGGAAGGGCGGAGCTTCCCCTACCCGGACATCGCGGTGCTCGTCTGCGGTTGGAGTCTCTTTCCTGCCTCCCAGGCCCCAGGATGGTGTTCTCTCTGTCTCTGTCTCTGTCTCTGTCTCTGTCTCTCTCTCTCATTGAACACCTGTCATGTTCACACCATGCACTTCAGTGTCCTGTTCGGGCCTGCCCTGCTCACCACTGTCTAGGACTGCACAACCTTTTCTCTCCTCACCCTGGAGCAGTCAAACCCCTTTGCTCTAAGCCTTCACATTAGGAATGCAGGCCGTCTGGGACATGGGCCTTCCAGCCCCGACTCCCACCCTCATCCAGGCTTCCCTCCCACGGCACAAAGGGCCACCACCTGCCAGGCTGGCGAGTGCCGGCTGCTTCCTCTCTCCCCAGAACACAAGCCACACGTCCACCGGGAAGGAGGAGGGAGGGAAGCACCAGCATCCCCAGGGGAGGGATAAAATGCAACAGCTATTCCTGCTGGGACCCCAGAGCTTGGGGACTGCAGATCCTGGCCAGTCTCAGCTGGTGGCCACACGGGCAGGTGGGGCTGGGCACCGGTCAGTAGAGGGCAGGTGGGCTCTGTTCTAAGTGCTTGGTTGTTGGGAGTCTGTTCCTTGGGGCATACACAGTTCACTGCTCATCATCCTAAAGAAAAAGGAGAACTAAACACTTTCACTTTCCATCCATATTTTAAGGAAAAAAAAGCAACTGTGCAAAGGATTCACCTATGCCTCGGTTTCAAGCCCTAAGATCACTGTCTGTCTCCCCCCACACCTTCCTCAGCATCACCCCCTGAGCACTTGTTCATGGCACAATTCCTGGGCGCCCCCTCTGTGCCATGGCCTGTGTTTGCGGCTGGGAGGAAGGAGGGAAGACAGGATCCTGTCCGCAGGTCCGAGCAACTATGGCGGGAGCTGTTGTCAGTGTCCAGATGGGGCAGTCGTGTCTGCCACCTCCTTCCCCCTCCTGCCGCCTGTGGCCTTTATTTTCCAGACTGAGCTTTAACGGTAAGGTTTTTCACCTGGTGAATGCGCTTTGGGCGAAGTCTGCTCCAGGTTGGGATATAAATAGTGTTTATATACATGTTATTCAAAATTCCGCAGAACCGGGGCTCTTCCCTAAGGCTGAGTACAGCTCTCTCTTGCCCTGGTGGTAGACTGCCTGCCTCCCCACTAGACTGAAAAAACCATTTGAAGGCTCTCTCCCCGCCTCAGGCCCCACAGTGCTCAAGGAACCACAGCGGTGAGCCCCGTGCCTGGCACAGAGTGGGTTCACAGTAGAGCTGACCTGACAGGCAGAGGCCCCTCAGAGAGGAGAGGCAGCACTGGTCCCACAGGCCCCCACTTCTCTCCCGAACTTCCTCATCCATAGATCAGAGATCATAATGTCCTTCTCGTGGGATCACTGGGAGGATCACAGACTGTGAATGTAAAACCAAAACAACAAGTGGCAAGGGGCCCTCTCGTAAAGAGTTTTCTAGAGAATCATTTTGGGATGGAGTTGAAATTTCCAGGAAAGAGGTTCTTCTGCCAACAAACATTTTTTTACCACCTCTGTGCTAGATGCCCTGGCACCTGGGAGTACCTGAGAACAAGGGAACCAAGACTGAAAGGCAAGGAAGGTGAGCAGAAGTGAGTGGTCATGAGCAGGGCAGACGACACTGAGGGGCCAGACAAGGAGCCAGGGATGTGGGTGCTCAGTCAGCATTTTCCCGGATCCAGGGACAGACACAGAGGGCACCATCTCCTCTGCCCTCAGGTGGGGACTGAGTTGGGCGGAAGGGCTGTGCAGAGATTCACCAACGGGCTCAGCCTGGGTGGATGTGGGTTCAGCTAGTGCATCTTGTTTGCCAGAATGGTGGCTTTGACTTCAAGCCAAGGAGGGTGGCTCTAAGGCTTAGAGGGGAAAGACTCCCTGTCAGCAACACAGGGAGGCGTGAAGGGCACCTGAGCCAAGGGCTGGGGCTGGCAAGGTATCAGACGTCCCAGGCTGGTCCCTGGGAGCAGACAGGAGTTGTAGCAGACAGCACCCCCAGAAGTGGCTTAGTGTGGCCTTCGCAGGGCACGGCTGGGCCAAGGCCATCCTGGCATGCACGTGGTGGCAGGAGGGTAAGGGACAAGCTTGAAGTGCCGCCATCAGGCCCAAGAAGGTTGATGGACATCGGATTTTCAGTTGAGCAAGAGCGTCTTCTGGCATGTAAATTCATGATATGTCCCATCCACACATGAACCTGGAGGGCTTTTCCTGCTTCCAAATGATGTGAAGTCACATCGTCGATAACCAGGAACTTCCACATTGACCCTAAGCTCCTTTTTACAAAGATGACAGGATACGGTTGAAACGTGCATCAGCGGATGAATGCACAAACGAGATGCGGTTTGTCTATGCGATGGAGTTATCACTCAGCCGCCGAACAGAATGGACTGACACAGCCTACAACAGGGATGGACCTTGACAATCTTAGGCTGTGTGAAATACACCAAACACAAAAGGTTCCATATTATATGTTTCCATTCCCATGAAATGCCCAGAATAGGTAAATGCAAGGAGCCCCCAAAACAGATGCGTGTTTGCCTGGGGGTGGGGAGGAGGGACATGGGAATGACTGCTTAATGGATGGGGGTTTGCATCTGGGGCGATGAAAACATTTTGAAACTTGATGTAGGTGGTAGTTGTACAACATTGTGAATGTAGTAAACGCCACTGAATTGGCATTTTAAAATGGTTAATTTTATGATTTTATGGTATGTGAATTTCACCTCAAAAAAAAATTTTTTTTTAATTTGCCGATGGACAAGGAAGGATGAAATGTTGTCACAGATGCCATGATGCAGTCGGGTCCCTCACTGGAAGGAAGAACTTATTCCTCCTGAAGCTGGGGTGCTGCCCATAGTCTGGCCTGACTTGTCAGTCCCTCGCAGGGCAGTCACAGCAACCCCCAGGTGGCCACGCCCAATGCCTAACGGATGGGTGGAAAGGGGTTACAGAAGGCCTGAACCCATATGCCCCTTGGCAGCTCTGGGGTCACGCAGCCTCAGACCCCAGATCTGCTGAGACTGCACCCCGGCGCAACTCCTTCCTCTGCCCACGCCTGCCCCCTTCCCACCTCCGCCCTTCCCTTCCCCTCCTGGGTGCTGAACCCGAGAGTCCCCCCCGCCACACTCCCTGCCTAGTGACCCCCATCTCCCAGCTGAGTGGGCTTGCTGGGGACCCTCCACAGAGGAGCCTTGGATAGGAAAATTTTATGTGTCTGCACAAAGTAGGGGGATGATAATCTGGACCCCTTAGGGACCTGAGGCCAGAAGGTTCTCTTCGTCATCATGTAGAACAGACTGTGAGGGTCCAGGGTGCCTCCGGTGTGTCTGTTTTTATCACCTGAGGTGCAGGTTTGCAGAGAGGGACCTGTGGTGGCATTTTGATTTCACAGTTGCTCTGGGACCCCTGCCAGGACAGGGCCTCTGGCCGGGAGAACTTTAGAAAGGCATTCACCCAACCTCCCTGATCCCCAGGTTACTTGTGTCCAAAGCTTTTAAAAATAGAAGTGTGAAAACCATGTAATTGCCAAGAAGCTGTGGGGTTCTGTGCTTCTGCGGCCATGGTCAGGTTGGAACGCAGCCTTGGAGATGTATGAGGAAAACAAGTCCCTGTTTTTCCCGCTTGCCTGTGACTCAGGCAGGGCAGACACACTCGGTGAACATCATCTTGTGCCAGGCACAGTCACGTGCTGGGCAGCGATCACCGGACAGGCCGTGTTTGTGCTATAATTACACGGGGCTGTGGAGGTTTCCGGAGCAGCATCCCCCCCCGCCCACCGCCGCCCCCACAACCCTTGGCCTTGCTTTCAAGCCAGGGGCTGTAATCAGAGGGAGTTATTGCCCAGTAAAAGAGGTGGAGATGGGAGGTGGGGGTCCGGGGAACTCAGGCAAGTAATAAAGCTACAACCTCAACATTTCTGCAACTTATCTTCAAAAAGAAAACATCAGACTCACCTATGGTCATGGGTCCAGTAGGTTCTTTAAAAAGCATTTTAAGAGCCTAGGATAAAGCCGGATAACGTATCAAGGATTTACTTAAATGCAGCAAATTTGATAGTTTGCAGAATCAGGGTTGACATTTACTTTGCTGGAAATTATGAGGGCAGAGTCAGCTGAGCAAATGATGGCGTAAACAAGATGTCACTGTGGTGGAGAATAAACAGGCTTTTCCAGAGCTATAAAAATCTCCCATTTCAAAATGGTAATGATAAGCTAATGATAAGCCATTTTTATGTCTTCATTAAAAATCCCAAAGTTTTCCTGCCTGAAATTTCTGTCTCCTAAACTTCTACATGCACTCAAAACAAGAAAGCTGTTTAGTTCAAAAGATGTATTCAGATTTCATTTTACTAATTTGGTGAGGCTTCCTCCTCTTAAGTGAGAGTAGTCGGTAAAATGCCACAGAAGCTATTGAAAATAGTAATATGTTGGTGACGGAAAATCATGCTGAATAATATAAATGACATTCTTTCAGATGGGTTAGGTCAATATTGTCAGCGAAATGCAATCCCAACACTGGACTCCGTGCCCTTGGCCTTATGTTCGGAGGCTCATGCTTTGTGATACTGCCCTTGTGGGTCCGTGCATACACGGATATTGTGTCCAGGTCCTTGTCAAGGATGAATCACAGTGTCTTCCAGGAGGTTTGTGGAGACCAAAGAAGCTCTTTGCCTTCCTGACACTGTCCCTCTGGGGGCTCGGTCCTGACTCTCATGGGAGTTGGGGCTGGGACTGGGAACTATTTGTATTTTGGGTTTTTTTTTGCCGGCTGCCGCAGGCATGTTTTCTGGACTCTCTTCTTCTCTTCAGGGTCCCTCCTGAAAACTCCAGGCTGAGCTGACATTTTCACACCTTGAAAATGCCTTCCCTGTTGCTCTATAGCTCTAATTAGGGAAATGCTCTCTAGTTTCTCATCCTTGGCTTTGAAAAATGCTTAAAAATAAAATGAGAAAGCCTCTGATTTGAGGAAACATTGAGTAGTTTTCTTGATGCCTTAAAAAAAAAAAATAGCCTCTTTTCACTGCTGTAGAGTAGAATCAGGGCATATGACTTGTGCAGCCATAGAGCCCTGTGCCCGGAAAGGCCCCACACTTGGTTCAACACTCTGCTGTCACGCTGGATGAGCCTCGAAGACATTATGCTCAGTGGAATAAGTCAGACACAAAAGGACAAATGGTACCTAGGTGACCACTAGTATGAGTGGTCAAGTTCATAGAGACAGAAAATAGAATAGTGGCTGCAGGGGCTGTGGGGCTGGGCAATGGGGAGTAATCATGTAAGGAGTACAGAGTTTCAGTTTGGAAAGATGGAAAAGTTCTGGAGATGGAAGACGGTGATTGCACAGAATGAGCATAGTTAATGCCACTGAATTATACACCAAAAAGGGTTAAAAGAGCAAATTTTATGTTGTATATATTGTACCACAACAAAAACAAAAACAAAAACAAAAAATTCTGCCACTGCTGTTTTGAAATTGTCAATTTTTTAACAAAGCTTCCGTCATTTTTTTTTTTTTTTGCCCTGGGAAGTTATGGAGCCGGAACTGAACGGGGCTTCTGGAACCTTAATGGACACCATTCACTCAGGGGTTAGAAGAAATGAATTTTGAGTCACTGTCTGGGGTGGGGCCGGAGAGTCTGCGTTTTTTTTTTTTTTTTTTTTTTTTTTTTTTTTTAATTTTTTTTTTAACATTTATTTATTTTTGAGACAGGGAGAGACAGAGCATGAACGGGGGAGGGTCAGAGAGAGGGAGACACAGAATCTGAAACAGGCTCCAGGCTCTGAGCTGTCAGCACAGAGCCCGACGCGGGGCTCGAACTCACAGAGTGCAAGATCGTGACCTGAGCCGAAGTCGGCCGCTTAACCGACTGAGCCACCCAGGCGCCCCAGAGTCTGCGTTTCTAATAAGCTCCCAAGTGTTGCTGACGTCATGGTTTGTGGGCCACACTTTGCAGGAGAGTGGAGCAATGTGATCTGGTTCAGAGCCCAGGAGGGTTCCGGGCACAGATCCTAAGGAACTTAGCTGGTTTTGAGGAGGGCATGACTTCCAAGGTCCTTTTGGTGGCCACAGGATATGCTGAAATGTGAGCCAAACCCCTGGCTCTTCCCCCTGCCCCTCCCCCTTCACTGAGCAGGGAACTCACCAGGTCTTCCAGTCCCTGGGGGGGCCCCTTTGCTAGCTTGGTTAATGCTGTCCCCACCACACTTCTCAAACCCAGTTCTTTGCTGCCTCTGGCAAAACAAGGACCTGCCCCCGAAGGTGTCCCGTGCCAGCTCTGCCTCAGCAAACTCCTGCGGTTCCTTTCTTTAATCTTTTGCAGCCCCCAAACTCGTTAATTAGGCCTTCGGAAACATCCATTGTTGAGGGCTTGGCTGGGACTTGCCTGTTGTCCTACTCAAACACTGCCTTCCGTCTTTGGGGCATTGACTCCCCACCCCGGGGTGCTGGATTTCCCTAGAGAACCTGATTGGCACAGTCCACTGTGTGTGCCCCGTAACCCCCTGGAAGCTCAGAGTTCTTCCAGGTATTCTCTTTCTTTTTTTTAATGTTTATTTTTGAGAGAGAGAGAGAACATGAACAGGGGAGGGTCAGAGAGAAAGGGAGACACAGAATCTGAAGCAGGCTCCAGGCTCTGAGTTGTCAGCACAGAGACCGACGTGGGGCTCCAACCCACAAACCGCGAGATCACAACGTGAGCTGAGATCACAAACTGAGCCATCCAGGCGCCCCTGGTTTTCTCTGTCTTTCTGACCCCAGACTTCCTAAAGAGCTTATGTAAACAAAACAGTGCAAATAGTAAACATAATAATCGCTAACTGTGCCAGTCATTGACTTATTGCCTCTCAGATTCAAACTTACCCCTTTTGCCTGCTCCACGAAATTAAATATGGGCCCTTCAAATATTTTTCCCGCTGGCAGCTGGCACCGAAGCTCTGTGAGTAGAGGGCACTGGAGAGACACTGAGGAGGAAAGCATTCCCGCGCAGGCTCCCCGCAGCCGGTATCAGTGGCCCCATCAGGTCCGGCTTCTGCCTCCATAGCCTTGGCGGCCCGGCCACTGCAGGCTTCCTGCGGTGCAGGGAGGCCAACAGCACCCAGAAACATCAGCTACCCCATCCCCTCTTGACCGAAACCTTCCTGGACAGCCTTCTTCAGCATCCTAGAGGGCACGTTTCCAGCAAGTTCCACAGCTGTGACACCGCAGTGGTGTGCCCTCTACCACCAAGTTTGGTGTGGGGGCTCTTCCTCGGGTGTGTTCTCTTAGCCTGTAGCTCGGCAACTGCTCTTTCGTCTGCTATCCCTCTATTCCTTGGTGTTACTCCAACCTTGTTATGAGTGGTAAGTCTTTATGTTAACCTTTCCTTTTTTTTTTTTTTAATTTTTTTTTTAACATTTATTTATTTTTGAGACAGAGAGAGACAGAGCATGAACAGGGGAGGGGCAGAGAGAGAGGGAGACACAGAATCTGAAACAGGCTCCAGGCTCTGAGCTGTCAGCACCGAGCCCGATGTGGGGCTCGAACTCACGGACCGCGAGATCGTGGCCTGAGCTGAAGTCAGACGCTTAACCGACCGAGCCACCCAGGCGCCCCTATGTTAACCTTTCCTATTCAAATCACTGTGGGGCTTTTCTCTCTAAACTGGACTCAGACTCACAGACTAACATAGTAACATTTGTATAGCATCGACTATGCACCACATACAGTTTTAAGCAATATATAAAATGTTTAAGATATATATTCATTTAACTCTTTAAATGTTTATTTTTGGGGGGCGCCCGGGTGGCTCAGTCGGTTAAGCACCAGACTTTGGTTCAGGTCATGATCTCATGGTTGGTGAGTTCAAGTCCCACGTTGGGCTCTGTGCTGACAGCTCGGAGCCTGGAGCCTGCTTTGGATTCTGTGTCTCCCTCTCTCTCTGTTCCTCCCCCACTCACACTCTGTCTCTCTCTCAAAAATAAAAATTAGATTAAAAATAAATAAATAAATAAATGTTTATTTTTGAGAGAGAGAGAGAGAGAGAGAAAAGAGAGAGAGAGAAAGCATGCACACAAGTGGGGGAGGGGCAGAGAAAGAGAAAGGAAGACGCAGAATCTGAAGCAGGCTCCAGGCTTTGAGCTGTCAGCACAGAGCCTGATGCCGGGCTCGAACTCTTGAACCGTGAGATCATGACCTGAGCCAAAGTTGGATGCTTAACCAACTGAGCCACCCAGGCACCCCTCAGTTAACTCTTAAATGCAATAAGTGCTTTTATTATCCCAGTTTATGAATGGAGAAACTGAGGCACAGAAAGGTTAAAGTTGACAGTGGGCTGGCCTTTTCAGGAACTTTGCTTCCTGGTGCCAAACATCCACACCATGAGCCAGGTGTACTCTGGTTCTGCTACATGAGGCATGAGCAACGCCCCTGTCATATCCCTGAGTGCCTATCACTGTGCCAGGCCCATGATAGGCCTCCATAATGGCTCACTACTGTCAGTATCACTCACTCTCTGGTGATCAGAAGGAAGGCTGGGCCATATTGCAAGCAGAGCCTCCCTGGTCGGCCACAGGCCAGCAGAGGCAGGGTGGGCCTTGGTGGAGGGTGCTGGGTCACAACTGAGCTGGCAACGTCAAAGGTCCTCCTACTTCAAGATTCCGTGGCTCACTGAAATCGCAAGGGTTTGCATTCTGGTTTAATGGAGGACATTTCCGGGAGCAGTGATTCCTGCCCTACTTCTACAAAAACCATGAAGATCCCAGGCTGGTGTCAACTTACTGCTAGGTGCCACGGTGGTAGCACTGGGCATCAGGACCACCAGAGATGGGAAGGGTCTCCAGACAGAACTGCATGTAAGGGGAGCCCCGGCTGAGCCTAACCCTGGGTTCCAGGCATAGCTACATCTGATGCGTCTACGGGCCGGCAGCCTTCGCGACTTAATACCATTGGCTGTTCTGTGTGAGGACGGAAGGAAGCAATAAGAAGTGTGTTTTGGGTGGAGGTGCCAGAGAACAGAGACAGGAATAATGGGGAGTGGAAGAACAGTGTGGGGGCCTGTTCCCCGTCTCCCCCAATAACTAAGTCTGTTTCCTGTGAAGATTTTCACAAGGGTTTTTATGGGGCACAGAGCACAAGGAAAGGCTCCGGGTCAGGGCTAGAGGACAAGACAGGGACTCAGAGGGGGGCCTTCCTAGCCACATGGAAGCACAGTGGGGTCCCTGGCCCGGGGCCCTGAAGGGGGTGCAGCACTGTCTTGGCTACTCCAGGGTTTCGGCTCTGAGGAGGTACAGGCCCCCTGGAGGCAGCACCTCACAGAGGTTATGGTTGTGGGGGGGGGGGGGCAACACTTTCAGTGTCTCTTCATCAACACGCGGCACCTGGCCTGTTGGTGAGCCTGGGCAGGACAACGTCTGGAAGCTCCCAGAGGGACCTGGGAGACATTTACTGGGAGCTTCTGAGGACCTGAGGTATGCAGAACAAAGTGGGATGAGCCTGCGAACTGTGAGCATTTATGCTAATGCCACTTTACAGGTATGAATTTGCCTGAATTGTTCTGGGTTTGATGAGGAGTATAGGAGCACAGTGGGTGCTTAGAGACATGAGACACAAATGAAGGATCTCTTGAGACCCTCTTGCAGAAGTTCACAGAAAGGCTTCGGGCCTGTTCCAGGAGCTTCCTGGAAAAGAACAGGGCTGCAGAGGAGGCTGTGGTCCATTTTGTCGGCAAAGGCAAGGCAGTCAAGAGCCTGGTTCACTCTGGGCTTACACTGCATCCAGGGTAGCTTGGGGGCTATTGTTATCCTGTACAAGTGACTCCGGGCTGAGTGGCAATCAGCATGGGATTTAGTGTTCCTCCGAACCCCGGTCAGCATCTGGAGACGTGAGCAGAGAGGTTTGCTTTGAAGGAGAAGACACAGCTGCAATAGTGTCCCCTTCCCTCAGTTCCCTCAGCATCCACCCTGGGGGTGGAGGAGGTGGGGGGATGTGGGCAGGGTTAAGGGAAGGCCGGAAAAGATTCCTGCCAGAATGGGTAGGATTAAAAAGTGATCCTCCAATTCTTTCTTGTTCTACCAGCAGAATTGATACGCTCAGAACAGAGATCTGGAACTGTAGTAATGGAGGGGAGCACCAAGTTGGGAAATGCTAAATAGTATTTGATCTTAAAATAGACATTTTTAAAAATTTGCATGTGACTTTGGAGTACTGGGAATAATTCTTTTTGGAAAAGATTACTCTTCCCTACTTTATTCCTCTTTAGCTTTTTGAATGAACTTGGCCCTGAGCATGCACCAGCCAGCTGAGTGGCACAAATAAAACTGGGGTATGGACATAGCAGTGGCATGGGGGGAGGCCCCTTGAACATTAGCATCTTTCCAAGAATGGTCTACCCAAGGACTGGATAAGCACAGACTAGGTTTGTACAAGATTCCTCCATGAAAATAATCCTCTAGGAGATTCTTCATAAATTCAGTTCATGAATTTGGAGCTTCAGTGGTTGAATAATTATTGGAACAAGGATCTGACTTTTTGGTTGAAAAGGTGGGTGATGTCTGGTTTGAGACAGCATGGGCTGAGTAGGCCTGCGGGTTGGGGGGAGGCTGCCGCTTTCTAATGTAGTTTTTACTCTGGAGTAAAAAGAGTATCCATCAGTTTAGATCAAGGCGCACTAAATCCCTCCCATTGATAATAATCATTTCATGAGCATGACAAGGGAGTCTTCTCAAGGGCTGGCCAAGGGGACCCATCTGAGGAGAGCCTCCTTTTCCCCCAGGCAAGCATCTACTCTCTTGGTCTCCATGTTAGGCAGGCTACAGCAGCGCTTTGCCTGTTAAGAACCATGGTTCTCATCATCCTGGCCTATGGCCCCCAAAGGTATGTGTCCTGCCTGTCACTTGTCACATTGTCACCCTTCACAAGCTCAGATTCCGTAGTTCCAGCAACCATTTCTGAGCATGGAGGTGAAGGTGGTGGTGGGTGTCATGAGCTGAATTATGTCATCCCCCCCAATTCAGATGTTGAAGGCCTAACCCCCCAGTATCACAGAATGTGACTGTATATGAAGATAGGGCCCTTAAAGAGGTAATTATGTGAAAATGAGGTCACTGGGGTGGGCCTGAATTCAATGATTAGCGTCCTTCCAAGAAGAGGAGATCAAGACACACATACACAGTGGGGTGGCCATGTGATGTTAGAGAGGAAGGAGGGCCGGCAACAAGCCAGTGAAAGATGCCTCAGAAGAAATGATCCCATCAGCACATTGATTTTGGACTTTTGTCCTCCAGAGTTGTGGGGGAATAAATTTCTGTTGTTCAGCCCCCCAGTCTGGGGTACTTTGTTATGGCAGCCCAAATAGACTAAAAGAGTGGGGAAGGTAACAAAGTAGATATGGAAGAAGCTCCCGGAACCCCTGACAAGGCCACCCCTGACAAGGATACTTAGGAGGGTGGCCTGTAGAAAGAAGATAAACAGGTTGGACTGCAGGTTGGACTGGGACACCACCTGGGGGCAGGTCTGGATTCTGGAGAAAGACCAGCTGGATGGCGAAGCCAGGATTCCAGAGAGATCAACTGAGGAAGGGGGCACTGGAGGGGCTTCCTTGCTTGCCCCACCCACCAATGAACGACCTGATATACTGTCCCTCCACTCCAAAGGGGGTCGAGCCTGTAACTACCCAGAACATGAAGGAACAGCCAAGAGTACATAAGAACCATTTCCTAAGACGTGAAACACAAGCCAGGGTTCTGTTTGTTCTCTGGCAATGAAACATTACACATTTGTATTAAGAGAGACAAGAAAAAGCAACGAATCCACATGAGACTCTCAAGAGAGAATCCTATCACGGCCACATTCAAGGAGTCTGGCCTTCCCCAGCACTCTTCACCCTGCGGGTCCTAGGATGGCTGCCCAGGTAGATGGCCATGTCCAGGGGCGCTTTAGGGGTGCATTAGGGCTCAGATGGGCCCTGGACACTTTGGCCTTCATGGACCCTTTTCTATATCAAAATAATATTTAGAGTTATATTTTACAACTGTGTTGGTAGAAAGAGGAATATGCTAGCATTGTATATCAAAATATTTTCTTAAACCTAAACGTTTATCTCTTCCTTCTGATTTGAAGATAAATTAAAACATTCTCAGGGGCTCATACAGTAGGGTGGGCTACTCAGCCTCATGGGTGAACGGGCTCTGGTCCTCGTGTGAGGGCCCCTGGAGCTCAGAGGTGACGAGCTGGGCAGGAGGGTTGGGGAGGATGGAAAACCAGACTTGGTTCTTGGCAGAGCCTGGGGCAGAGAATAAGGCACAGGAGGATGAGACCAGGATGCTGCCATCGGCTGCTGTGTGGTCCCCAAGGCAAGAGAGAAGTGGGAGTGGACCCTAGTTCAGGGAGGCACCATCATGCTCCCTCAATGGCCCTCCTGGCCTAGGGGGCTTTGAATCTTCCCATCAGAGGGGCAAGCCTGGCCCAGAGCCTTGGGCTGGCTTTGAAAGGTGGGTCGGGGGCGGGGGGTGGGGGAATGGAGCTTGGAGCAGGAGGTGGGCAGGGACACAGGGGATGTGGCCTAGTGACATCCCCCTGGCTGTAACCCAGCAGAGACTTACTCTGTTTCCTCCACGATACCCAGCACAGTTCTGGCCTGTGGACGGCTGGGAAGTTATTTTTATTGATTGCCACCAAGTTTGTGTCCGTGTGACTGTAAACTCGACCACCCCCAAATAGAACCCTCTGTCCAATGGTTACAACAGTTCCAGGCAGCAGGGGGCGCCCGGGAGCTGGAAGTTAAAGGTGACTGGGTCAGGTGTGTGAGCCCTGGGCTTGGGTGGCCAGAGGAGGGCAGAGGCTCCAGGAAAACTAGGGGCAGAGAAGAAAGTCAGAGGGTTCAGAAGCTGGGGCATTCCATAATGCTAAGGCAGGTGCCGACAATGGCAGCTTTGGTCTAGAAAGCCCTCCTAGGCAGGAGAGGTCCAGTTTAAAAAATAAATCAGGGGTGGGGCACCTGGGTGGCTCAGTAGCTTAATGTTAAGAATAACTCATTCCCTTCAAAGCACCTCCATCTCTGTAAAGCCCTTTTCCACCCTGTGATGACTCCTTGCTTCCTCCCTGAAGCACCAAGAACAGCTCTACACCGGTCCAGGAACACATGCGTCAGGGTCATGAATGATTGGGGGACAAGCTGAAGCCAACCCCCCTTCTGAAGACTATGAATCTGGAGAACCTTTCCGATCACTTGTCTTTGTCAAAAAGTAAACACAGAGGGAAAAGAAAGATAGGATCCACCTTTCAGAGAGAGGCTGGCGGGCCACCTCTGAGGACTGCATAAGGCCGTCCCCACCCCACCTCGAGGAACCAGGAGTGAACAATCAGGGGCAGGTGAAAAGAAGCAAAGAGGGGCGTGTGTGGGAAGTACAGGGCAAAGACAGGCCGAGCCAGTATTGTAACTCAGAAAAACTTCGGGCATTGGCCCGGCTCTTTCATAAGCTCTAAGATTGCGGCACTTGCTTTGAAAGCATGGTAGGGAATTGGGCTGGGTCATGAGAAAAGTGGGGTGCCAGAGGGAGAAGGAGGGGGTCGATGCCTTGCCTCTAAGGCCTGGGCCTAGTGCTCATCTTTCCTCAACTTTCTCACAGTTTACGTATATGGAATATGAAGCCCAGACAAGTTAAGTAATTTGATGCTCAGGGTCACACAGCAGGTTGGCAGAAAAATCTAGAATGTGAGACCCAAATAACGGACTCCCACCCTAGTGTTTTTTGTTTAAATTATCGAGCCATTCAACCAAATGAATGATTATTCAGAGTTCGCCGTGTGTGGGGCTCTCCCCTGATCTCGGCGTCCAGAGTGGCTTCTGAGTGTTTGCTTCCCACCACCTTTCTATCATCTCTGCTCCCCCGCAAATCCAATCCACATACCACAACTTAGCCGAGCTCCTCTGTGGTTGTCTCTCCCTGACTGCCTCCCTTCTGCCTGCCAGGCTATGCCCCCGGTGGACTTTGGGCAGTCTGCCTGCAGGGGTCACAGTGGGACAGAGACCAGGCTGACACCAGCCAGGCCCCAAACGGCCCCCTCTCAGGACCTTTACTCCCTAGTCTGGGGAGACCAATACCAACAGAGGCACAGTGGACTTAGAGGTAAGTGATGCCTGCAAGTGGTTTGATGTGTTTTTCGGTCATTCCCGATCATCGTATTTAGCCTTTGCTGGTGCTAAGTGCTTTCCACACACACCATGTAAACCTTCCAACAATGCTCTTGGTTGAGTCCAGCTATTGTCCCCATTTCACAGATGAGAAGCTGGGGTTTAAAAAAATTAAGTAGAATGAGGCACAAGGGACACATCTTCCTCACAGAAGAATTCCAAATATAAAGGTGAAAGCTCTTCCCTCTAAGAGGTGTGGCTTAACTCCTCTGCCCTTGAAGGTGGGCTGGATTTAGTGACTGGCTTCTAAGTAATAGACCATGGAAAGGGAAAATGGTAACTCTGCAGTGGAGAAACCAGGCAAACACCACTTTCACCAGGTGATCAAGGTAACATCACTAGTGATGCCATGTTGACAGCAGGTACCCCCTCACATGATACGATGAGGGCACTTGGCCTTTGTGGTGTTCTCCCCCAAATCCATAACCCCAGTATTTTTTTTTTAAGTTTATTTATTTTGAGAGAGAGTGCGAGTGGGGGAGGGGCAGAGAGAGAGGGAGACAGAGAATCCCTAGCAGGCTCGGAACCATCAGCATGGGGCCCCATGTGGGGCTTGAACTCATGGAAGTGTGAGATCATGACCCAAGCCGAAACCAAGAGTCAGATACTTAACCGACTGAGTCACCCAGGCACCCCCATAACCCCAGTCTAATCATGAGAAAATGCCAGAAAAATCCAAATTGAGGTATAGTCTACAAAATACCTGCCCAGTACTCTTCAAAGTGTCAGAATCGTGAGAAAAGAAGGAAAGATCGGTTAATGGTCACAGACTGGACACATAGTAAAACGCAAGGCAATATCATGGTTTGGAGGTCACGGAACAGAAAAACGATCTAAGTGGAAAAAATGGTGGAATCTGAATAAGATCTGTCATTTAGTTACTAGTAATGTTCCATTGTTAATTTCTTAGTTTTAATAAATGTACCATGGCTATGTTGTTATGTAAGTGATTAACACTAGACAAAGCAAGGTAAAGGATACAAGGGAACTTTCTGTACCATACTAGCAACTCTTCTGGAAATCTAAAATTACTGAAAAGAAAAAGTTAAACAGAAAAAGATTAAGCCTAAGGTCACAAGCCAAGTCAGGATTCAAATCCAGACCCCTGGGTCCCTAAGGCCTTTGACCTTAACGACTGCCTTTGGTTTCTTGAAATAACGTTACCTGGTGTTTATTGTGTGTTGTGTTCCTGGCACTTTTACATAAATTATCCTCCAAACAAATCATTCCTTGTTTTACAGACACTTTCTCTGTGTTTTTCCTCTTGTGGCTGGTGCATTCTTCAAGGGATGGGGACTTTTCAAAAGTAGGAGTAAAAGTCTTCACATCGATCCAAATGCTAGCTTGTTCACAGGTGCTCTCTCGCTCACTCCCCCTCTCGCATACACACACATGCACACACACAACACTCTCTGTCACACACACTCTCTCACATGTACACTCTGTGTCTCTCTCTTTCACAGCCAAACATTTACCCAGATGTATGCTTAGGATGGTTAGATCTTCCCTTTCCTGTTCTCTAGTGGAGAGGGGATCATTTTACTTCCCAGTCAAAAGATACACTGGGGAACTGTCCCAATCAAAGATGCAAACAGGGATGTATTTACCCCCAGAAATTTCGGTTCCTTGGAAGCATGATTCCATTTTGGATCCAGCTGGCTCCAGCCAACAGCATTCCCAGCCGCTCTTCCTGTCGAAGGCAGGGCCCAGGAAGCCTGTAAGAGAAGGATTCCCCAGGAGCCCTTCATGTTGCCTCCGGTCCCCAGCTGGGACCCTCTCTTTGGGAGCAGTGACCCACTTCCTGTTTAAATCCACTGGGTTGTTGGAAGTTTTGCGTTTGTTGTTATCAGGTCCATCAGGAGGAATGATCGCCTGCTGGCTGGAGGGCACATCAAGCCTAAGGCCAGGATTTGGTCTCTGAGGAGGAGACTTGGAATGGAGACCCGCATGGGGAGAGAAGGTTTGTGGATAACTTCCCCAGTAAAGGAAAATGAAACACCCCCTCCTCGTGCCATCCCCTCTCCATTGCTTTGAGTTCCCTCCTCTCATCTTACTTTGTTTGCCTTCCAAGGAGGAGCACTTGCCTTCCCTAGAGCCCTGTGTGGGCAGAAAAGGCAGGTTGTCCGTGATCACATCGCCTTCCCCGGGGAATGGACCAGCCAGCGGTGTTGGCTGAGCGCCTCCAGTGTGTCCTCTGCGTGAGGGGCTATGATGCACATGGGTAGGGGTGTGGGAAGAGCTTGAAGTTCAGAGATTCTCCCGTCTCGCCTTCCACAGGCTTTTTGGTCTCTGGATGAAGTTGAGACTTATTTAAAATTTTTAAAAATGAATCTGATTTATTTAGTTAGTGTAAGTAGTCTAATATATTTAGTTAGTCTAAATAACTAAATTCTTTATTCAATGATTGAGACAATTGAATGGACTTGATCCATATCCACATCTTAATTGATCTTTTCTAAGCCAGCTAAGAAGAGTGGTTTTTGGGGCGCCTGGGTGGCTCAGTCGGTTAAGCATCTGACTCTTGATTTTAGCTCAGGTCATGATCTCAAGGTTCGTGGGTTCAAGCCACACTGGGCTCTGCACTGACGGTGTGGAGGCTGCTTGGGATTCTTCCTCTCTCCCCGTCTCTCTGCCCCTCTCCAGCTCACACTGTCTCTCTCTCTCTCTCTCTCTCTCTCTCTCTCAAAAAAAAGAGTGATTTCCATGTTTAGCAGGAAGAAGTAGAGCAGCATGCACTCAGGTTTAGGTTCATCTAGGCTGGGCACGGGAAGGATTGAGTGGCAGGTCAGAAGGCCATGAGACAGGGGGGGCAGACATGGGAGTCAGCAGGGGCAGGGGGCAGTCAGGACTGAAACAGCAGGGCCAAACTCCGGGGGGACTGAGCAGTTCATCCTCATTGCTCCAGAAAGGAACATGGAGCGTGGGAAGGTGAATTTCTCCTTTCAGGATACATGGGATGGGGGTGCTAGGCCACAGAGACGGGACTGAAAGCAGGGTGTGGGCGGTGCCCCCATGAAAGGTCATCTGGTTGCATGTCACTCTCCCACTCCTACCGTGTGATAGCTGCAGCTGGCTTGCAGACCAGCATGACTTGGCCATGCTCTGGGGCACTTAAGTCCTGTGAGTCTCTGCTGGGCTCTGGGTCCCTCCCCTCCCAGGTGTGGAGAAATGGGGCAGGATAAGAATTCCTGACGCAGAGAATCCCAAGAAAGGCAATTTCAGGGGTGCCTGGGGCTCAGTCAGTAAAGCGTCTGACTTCAGCTCAGGTCATGATCTCACCATTCGTGAGTTTGAGCCCCACATGGGGCTCTGTGTTGACAGCTCAGAGCCTGGAGCCTGCTTTGGATTCTGTGTCTCCTTCTCTTTCTCTGCCCCTCCCCTGCTCGTGCTCTGTCTCTCTCAAACATAAACATTAAAAAAAAAAAAAAGGAATGCAATTTCACTTTTAAATTGTTTGGGGTCTCTTGCTGTCTGAGTCACCTATTTCCTAAAAAGACTTGGCCATCCCCTGGGCCTCACTGAGCAGTTAGGAGGGGAGGTTGGCCCAGGAGCTCTCGCTCATTCAGCGGCAACTATCCTGCTGCCTCCCACTTTTTACAACCAGCGGAGGGGAGGGCTCACACCCTAGCCCCAACTTCCGGATGTCTCCTCCCCCTGTATACAAATATGCACCCTTTTTCCAGGTCTGTGTACACCCCAGAGCTAGGAAAAAGGGGTACCTAGTTACACAATGTCAAGTCTTTGAGCAGAACAACATGCAGGAGATGTGCTCACAGGTGGCTTGACTGGGTTGTGGCCGGGGTCTGGTTCTCTTACACATGTTCCATCTGCAGGATCTGGTGGCCCCTTCGCCTCTGTCCATCTGGAATGATGCTGCATGATGGGCAAAGCCCTGGTCTGGCAAGAAGAAGTAGGACCCAGGGGAGGAAGAGAAGTTAGAGAAAAGATAACCATGGAGGAGAAGGGGACACCCTAGTAGAGGAGGCACTGATCAGGCCTGCAGGCTGAGTTCACAGCACCCCAGGCATTAGAGAGCTGGGGGCGGGGGTGGTGGTGGAGGGTGAGTGGAATCGGGCACAGAGTTTGCCTCGACACAGACCTCGCCCTGCCCTGTGCAACCTGTGTTAGAAGATATGACTTGAACCGGGAGGTAAGAAAAAATTGTATGTTTTTTAGACTGTGTGTGCTTGGCTGGCTACAACAGTAATATTATTTAGCAAAGAACCTTTCATCTTCTAGGAAGGACTCCTACCATGAAGACTGAAGATCTGAAGTGTAGTACTCATGGAGTGTAGTAACTTTGTGTTGACCTACCTGCCTCCCCAACGAGGCGGTGAGCCCCTGGAAGGTAGGATGACCCCAGCTAATGCCACGTGCAGCAGAAGAACTGCCCACAGAGCCCTGCCTCAATTCCTGACTCATTGAATTGGAAGAGATGAAAAATGATCTGTAACTAATTGAATGAATGAGGGAATGGACACGGGACTGAGGCTTGTCTAGGAAACCTGATTTATTTCTACTACGAAGACTGAACTCAGTGGCTGGAGCAAACCTTACGACGTCCTGCTCGTTCAACAGACGTCTAACTCCTGTCTCAGGAGAATCCAGATGGGTTTGATTAGAATTCAGCTCCATTGATGCCTGGGTGACTCGGTTGGTTAAGCCTCTAACTTGGGCTTAGGTCATAATCTCACGGTTTGTGGGTTTGAGCCCTGTGTCAGGCTCTGTGCTGACAGTGTGGAGCCTGCTTGGGATTCTTGCTCTTTCCCACTCTGCTCCTCCCCTACTTGCACTTTCTCTCTCTCTCTCTCAAAATAAATTAACTAAAAAAAAAACAACAACAGAGAATTCAGCTCCATTCAGCAAGTAAAAGAATAAAAGAATCTGTGTGGTGCAGTGGATGGGCTTCTGATCTAAACTCCCCCAACCGCGGGAGGCCCACAGTCCCCCAGGCCACTGTTTCTGGCCTGACGCTCAGTGTGACTGTGACTGTGACTGGTCTTGCCTGACACCTTCTCTCCTGAGTTAGCTGCTCCCTCTTCAGGTCCCAGAACCTTGCATCCCCAATATGCAGGGGTGCACGCTTTGCCCCCTTGTAATTTCTCATTCATCTCTTTGCCTCTCCTGCTGGTCTGTGCTGTGACTGTCTTCATTTCTCAAAGCACCAACTTCAGAGATGCTGAACGTTTGAAGGAGGGAGGGAAGGTCAGGGAACCCCATCAGCTCCCCCAGGAGGGAACTAGAGCTACAGGGACAGAAATTTGTTTTTGTGACTTTAACTGTTTATTATGAACAATGTCAACCACACATAAAAGTAGTGGAAAATAAAATAATAAATCTTCATGTCTATTCATCTGGTTTCAACAATGATCAATGTTCTGGCATTCTTGTCTTACCTACTCTGTGCTTTTTGCTAGAATATTTTATTTTATTTTTAAAGTTTTAAAAAATTTATTTATTTTGAGAGAGCGTGTGCGCACAGACACACATACACACACACACAGGGTAGGGGCAGAGAGAGAGAGGGAGAGAGAGAACCCTGGCCGGATTCCACACTGTCAGTGCAGGGCTCGAACCGACCGAGATCAAGAGCCAGACGCTTAACTGACTGAGCCATACAGGCGCCCCTGCTGGAATATTTTAAAAATAAATCCCAGATATCCTTTCATTTCACCCGTAAACACTTCAAAAGTGTGAGATTGAAGGTAGAATCACCGAATTTGCGGGTTAAATGAACCTCAGGTGTCATCCTGTGTTCCTGCAGGCCAGCCCTGGGCCAGCCTTAACCCTAGAGGATGGGGCCTACACAGCATATCCTGCTATCAGCACTCTGCTTCCTTTTCTCCAGCTGCCCTCTCCTCCTACACCACATCCTTGTGATTTAGGGACTGCCATTTCCATTGACGAGCAAGGCAGTTTATGCTTAGAGAGGCTGAGGGATTTGCCCAGGGTCATCCAGGCAGTGGACGCAGACACAAGATTCTCAGCCACTTCTTTCGAACTGCAAAGCCCAGCTTGCCTGACTGCACCACGGGCTGGGCTGCTGTCCTCTCAGTTTATCCTTAAGAGGGGAGCAGTTGTGAGCACTCCCTTCGCAATGGCACACAGTGGAGGGCAGGCTCTTGTGTTTCTCCCGGTCTCTGGTAAACGGTGCTGTTGAAAAGGTGGCTTTGGGAGTGAGGTTTTAGGAAAAGCGTTAAATCTGGGAGGTAGGTTTTAGGAAGAGCATTAAATGAGTGGGAGACAGTTTTATCTTTATCTCTTCAAAGAGATCCTCAAAACACACACTATTGGGAACTCTCCTCCCCCCACGCCAGGGACCACTAGGTCTCTACTCCTGCCCTGCCTACGCTGCCATGAGCCTCATTCCCTATTGTAGCTCCTGTCCTTTGATGTCGGATAAACACAATTCATCTCTTTCATATCACTACAAAGGAGCTTCCTAATTACTTTGTTTAGACAGTCTCTTTCCCAAATATTAAACATTTGGTCTTCTCAGGCCCCTCAAGCACTTAACATCATCCAGGTTGTTGCAAAATCCACTTTTACCCAAACTGGTTGGCAGATGCTTTACTCTCCATTACCAGCCTCTCTAGGCAAATCTGGACATGTCACCCCCTACTCCCGCCCCACACACATTCTTTCCCCCATGAGGATGTGCTAGGATAGAGCCTCCCTCTGGGAGAGGGTCAGTGCAGGAGGGTTCTCAGCCTGCTGGAAACCTCTGGAGAAGCCCCAGGGAAATGGGAACGCTCTCATCACCCAAGGACTCAGGGCTGGCCTATCATTCCTGAAGAAGGCTTGTGGGAGAGGCTTTGCCCTTGGTGGTGACCGGGCCAGTACCTAGGCCAGGGCCATATGCTGGCTGGTGGAGGAACAGATGCTTCCTTGAGTGGCCTGGGTCTTTCCAGATGCCTCCTGGCTTGTACCTGGAGGTAAAATAGGACCCCTTCTCCTTCAGAAAAAAATCACTCTAATCCTGGAGCACTCTCCCCTCCACCCTGCCCCCCTTCCTTAGGTAGGGAAGTTGGCTCACATTGCTTCCTCCTTGACAGCTTTTAATATTCTCCCTTCTAATACCTCCCTCCTGGTTCTATGATCCTTCACCACCCAATGTCATGTGTACCTCCAGAGCCATGTTCCTCCATCGTCAGCCCGTCCTGCTGTCTCTCTCCATGCTGTGGCTGGTCCCTGAGCTAGGGATGTTCCTAGGGTGTCTCTCCTGTCTCATGAGCCTCACTGCTCCAGCTGAGCAGAAAACAGCCTGCTCTCCCCCTGCCAATGTGGGGATCAGGGAAGATCTCTCAGAAGGGACACTTGAGCAAAATCTTTTTCCTTCTTTCCTTCACTCCCTCCCTCCCTTCCTTCCTGCCTTCCAGTCTTTCTCCTTTCTTTCCACTTTTTATTATGAAAAATTTCAAACATCACAAAAGCAGAGAGCATAATGCAACCCCACATAACAGCTGTCAACTCAAGCCAGCCTTGTTTCATCTAAACCTCCTTACTCCACGCTACCCCTGCTCCCCACCACGGGATTACACTAGCTAATTCCAGACATTGTATCATTCCCTCGATAAACACTTCACTATGTATCTCTAAAAGACAAGGACTGTTAGAAAAAGCACCACAGTATCACATCTAAAAACATAAACCATTATTTTAATAGCATCAAGTGTCCAGCCTGTGTTCAAATTTCCCCAAGTGTCTGATAGCTTTGATGTGAAGGGGTTGATAGAGCCCACATTTTGGTATGGATGTGGGTGGTTGGTAGGGAGGGGCAGGGGATCCCCTCCATTCCTGCAATGCCTACCACTGATGGCAGGGACTCCCATTTGTTACCCTCTTGAGCTCATCACTAGCTTGCCATTGAACTCTCTTGTTCTTTCCTGGTCAAACTCAAGTGTGGCACAGCTTCTTTGTATCCCCTCCCTGGCAGTCAACACTGGCCAGAGTCCTTGTCTTTCTGTACTGACTCTACTATCTTTCCCTGGTCACACTGTCTGCAACCACCGCCCCCCCCCCCCGCCCCCGCTGGCCCCACCACCACCACCCATTTGTCTTCCCACTGTGATCTCAGCAATGGCACGTCGCTCGTATGGCTTAGATTTCAGCAATCTGACACATTGTCAAGCCTATTAAATGTGTGCCAGAGAAGAAATAATACATGTGCAAGTTCTCATTTTTTATTTGCTGCTCCCTTGGGTTGCTTTCATTTAGGGGTATTTGCAAGTGTCTATTATGTGCCATGCACCTCTGAAATTCCTCAGTTAATTCCCACAATCATGTGAGTTAGTATGATTATTATTTATCCCTATTTTACAGAAGAGGAAACTAAAGCTCTGAAAGATTGTTTAGTCAGATCTCATGGCTGCTAAGTTGTAGATCCCTCGTACCTCACATCACTTTCCCCACTACCAGGGAAGAGCCTTTTGGGCTGTCAGTCCTGGCTGGAAAGTTCTAGAAAATGCCAGTAATAGAGCAAGAGGTCTCCTGTTTCCCAGCTGCAGGAAATGGTTCTTGCAGGAAATGGTTCTTCCCCTATTTCTACTCAGGTCTCAGGGTGATTATCCAGTCCACACACCCAACCTTTCTCCTCCAGCGCAATGCAGCCGAATTTTCCTCTGCTGGCATCCTCGGTCCCCCTGGATAAGCAAGCCTAGAGCAGGTAGTTCAAAGCCTCCTGCTTAATTGTGCCTTCCTATGCATCATTAGGCAGGGAGCAAAGCAAAGCAATTAAACACACATTTTCACAGGAGACCTTTGCAGGAAGGCAATCCTTCCTCGGCACTGTTTGCGTTCATGGGCTGGCGGCCCCAGGTTTGGACCTGGGGGAGGCAGGAAGCTCTCAGGTGCTAGGACATGTTTACCTGCTTCTTGCTCTGTTTCCTGCTTCTCCCCCTCCACCCTTGGACAGAGAGAAGGACAGCGGTTCAGGGGAAAGAGTAGTTCCTTTGTGTTTTCTTTCTTTTCTTCCTGTGCCTAATTAGGAATTATGTTTGGGAATCAAGCTAATTAATCTCTGCCAGCCCAGGGTGAGATCAAGCTCCTTGCACTATCAGCGTTGATCAATAACTCATTGCCGAGAGTCTGAAAAACAGCCCTGCCCCTTTCAGCACAGGGTTTAATGAGGATGAGGTGGAATTGCCCAGGGGAGGCCTGGAATGAGTAGGTGTGGTGGCCCAGCCTGACAGAATGGAGGTGTCAGCGAAGAGGATCTTCTAGCCTGCACCTTTTGAGTGTGAGGTGGCCCCCACGAGGCAGGGCTTTCGAATGAATGCTCGAGGCCCTACAAGACAGAGGGGTTCTAGCTTCATTACTGTGCTGGTTTGAAACTTTATCCAATTTCTCTGAGCTGCGAGGGTGGTCACTGGGAGCACTCAGAGGATGGAAAAAAACCATCGTGGCGAATAGCTGGGTCATATTTCAGGTCAAGGTGGTCCCTCCAGCTTGCTGAACAGAGGCCCTGCCACAGCCTGCTCCCAGCATGGAGTTGCCACCTTGGCCCATGAAGGACCAACTGTCTAGAAAAGACTGCCTTGCAAAAAAAAAAAAAAAAAAAAAAGGCTGCTAAAGTCCAGAGAAATGGAGAAAGCAAAATACCTCATAGGGCTTCAAGGGACCCTGCCTGAGATCAGGGGAAAAGGGGTCTGTTTAGAGCTTCTAAAAAATCTGTGCTGTCCCTGGGGGTCCTCATGGCCTTAGGCGCTAGGTTAGATCTCCAGACATACAGAGAGGGACCTTGCTCCAGAGGGTAAGACAGTGTTCTGTTTCTTCCCAAGGAAACAATCAAGAAACAGAGAAGAAAAAAGTGGTAAGTAAAAAGATTGTGGAATTGAAGAAACCCAGAATGGTTTTACGACCTTTGGAAGACCTAGTCTCCATTATAACAAATACATTGATATATATATGTACAGCTGGCACCTGGCTGGCTCAGTTGGTGGAGTATGAGACTCTTGATCTTGGGGTTGTGGGTTCAAACCCCACGTTGGGTATAGAGATTACTTAAAAGTAAAATCTTCACAAAAACCAAAACAAAAAAATGAAATATATTAAAAAGGGCTCAAGTTCCACATTAAAGAGTAATTTTATTTTGCTATGCAACTTTGAGATAATTTTAATAATTATTTTTAAAACTATTTTCATTTTTGCAATTTTTTAAATCTTTTAGCTCTGTAATATTTTTTCAGGTTGTACATGTTTTCAGGGCTTGGAGGCCTGGGGCATTGTGTTTACAGTGCCCAAGGTTAAAATGGATCAGAGAGGCCGAATACTTTAGCCAGGACCCTGTCTAGTGGAGCATCGACCCTCAAGAGTGGGAAAGGAAAACTTGGTAGCATTGCAGCAGCATCCCATATCAGTTTTGGGAAAAGACTGGAGGTCTGGGCCAAAGGGAACAGAAAAACCCTTTCAGGTTGCCTTCTGGAATACATGATTCAAGAAGGAAAGAAAAAGAAGACAGGAAGGTGATTTCTAGTCCCATGAACATGCCCCATGTGCAGGGGTAAGAGCTCCTGGGCAGGGGAACTCATAGGGGACCACTCCAAAAAGATGAGGACATTGTGGCCCTTCAAACCCAGGTGACTCTGGACTACCCACTGATCCAGCAGGCAGGGACTATCTCAATGTCCTGTGAACACCAGGATACCAGACACAAGCAACCTTAGAAAGTTTGGATCCAGACTACTGGTCTGCATCACAGACCACAAAAACGGAGGAGGAATGGGATTCATCGATCTCAATAACACCACAGACTTCCAGGAGTTAAGAGTGGCAATTTTTCAAATACTGATTATCCTGTTGAGATCGCCTATGGTTCCAGTGACTGCTCTGCAATCCTCTGCATTTTGCCAGTTTGTTTTTTGAGAGTGAGCAAGTGAGTGTGAGTGGGTAGGGGCAGAGAGAGAGAGAAAGAATCCCAAGCAGGCTCCATGCTGCCAGCGCAGAGCCTCACGTGGGGCGCGATCTCATGGACTGTGAGATCATGACCTGAGCTGAAACCGAGAGTCAGACGTTTAACCGACTGAGCCACCCAGGCGCCTCTGGGTTTTGCCAGTTTTTAGGAGACAGCAATGAGATGCTGTGCAAGCTGTGGCAGGACAGCTCTAGCTCCCTTACAGGGCTAACCTGTTGGGGGAATTCGCTGTCAGCTTCCAGGTGCAGCACCTTGGCTGCAGTGTTCCTGAGGTCTGCCTCCCCAGGTAACTCCCACCAAATGACTGGCCACAACAGGGACAGAACTACATCATTTCTGCCCAACCCAACACTCCTCAACGAGCAACCTTCATGGACCCCATTAGACTGCTCAGGACTTTTTCAGGGCTACAAGGCAGCCTGATGCTCTTCCTAAGACTTCTTCCTTCTCCACACTCCCCACCCTCCACTTTCTTTTATAGATATCAGAGCTGCATCCCCGACTACTCTGGATTCCTTTCCCTGTTGTTTCCCACTGGTGCTAGCACCAATAAATCCTTCTAACTTCATGTTGGCATCTGCTTCTGGAGGATCCAAACTGACACAGCTACCAACCCACACAGTGTGACAGGGCAGCCTACTGGCTCACTCTTTTGAAATGTGATGGCTTAAAAAATGTGGCCATTAGGAGGGTGGTGAAAATAAATGTTTTTTTGGATTGCCCCCGAAAGAAAGTAGGCTGCTGCAAAGATGGGTCAACATCTCTTGGGGTTGACTTGACCACCATTTACCTCTCACAGGATGGCTAAACAGGAATCATCCTGGGAGCTGGTTTTAAGGAGAGCTACTATTTATTTAAAAAATATTTATCATTTATTGAGTACTTATTATGTGACAGGAACCATGGTAAGAGCTTCCCATACATTGTTTCATTCAATACTTACACAATTCGAATATGTGTCGCCACTTTTCAGATAAGGAAATGGAGCTAATTAGATGAGCTTGGGTTTGAACTGAGGACTGTTTGATGCCAAAAGCTAATACTCTTTCATCTTTATGCACACAAACACCTACATACACATGTACACACGATGTAAAATTTTGAGTTTCCACAAAGAAAAAAACATATGAACCAGAGGAGAGAAAAGCAACTGAGAAAAATACAGTAGAGGAAAACAAAAACAAAGCCACTGCATAAAATTGGCCTAAAAATCTATAAAGAAGAGAAAATAAAGCCAAGGAGATTTTGTAGAAGTTTTAAATGTCTGGATCTCTTACTAATTACGTGCTCTTGGAGACATACAACCCTCTGGGCCTCAGTTTTTACAAATCTATTAATGAGGCAATTGATGAGATGGTCTCTAGATGTCATTTCAGCTCTAACATTCTATATTTTCTTCTTAGATACAACTTTTTAGTTTATCATTTTGTATAAAGAGAAACCAAAGTACAATGTTTAATTGCTTTCACATATCCCACGATTAGTAAAATGATCTGTTGGGCCTCCCAAGGTGAACAGTGGACTTCACAATTAACCGAGAGAAGCAATGTGCCAGGATCCCAAGAGAGTGTGATCACAATCATAGGTATCTTACACACAGGCCATACGGAAAGTTTGTCCAAAAATGTTTGTCCATGGTTCATCTCAGGTTCTTGCTTGGCACTAAGTCCTCACGGATAGTCTCTACATATATCTGTGGTGGTGACGGGTGGATGCGGGTGTGTGGGAAAACCTAGATGAAAGCAGAGCTTTTTATCTGAAAACAGTAAATAATAACATTTTCTAATTATGACATAGGCATTTGTGAGAAAAGGGATATAAAATGTGAAAGTACTTCAAAAATTGTTAATTTGAAAAGCCTCATTTGTATGTTTTTCCATCTTTGCTTTTTTCTCAATCTGCAGAAGAGATTTTAACTACTAATCAAAGTTTGGTCAACCTCCAGGAAAAGGCTAAAAAGGCCACAATCAGTAGAGAGGGCAAGGGGAGAAATACACAAGCCAGGGCAACTACAAAGTAGATTACCAACTTGGCTCCACAAGCCTGATTCTATCCTGATGGGCCTCCCAGATAATGTTGTAAATAATGCAGATTATGAAAAGCACGGTCAGCCTGAAAAATTGTCACCACACACACAGAAAAAGCAATTATGTGAGGTGATGGATATGTTAAAACTTTACTGTGGTAATCATTTTGCAATATATGCAGGTCTCAAATCATTATATTGTCCACCTTAAACTTACACAATGCTATGTCAATTATGTGTCAACAAAGCTGGGGAGAAAAAAGCAAAGCAGTGTGGAAGGAATGAGATGGAGAAAAGAACAAAATGCATTATTCTTTGAGAGAGGAATGTAAAAAACTCACTAGTTTACTATGTTAAAAAAAAGATGGCACATTTATTGCTACATAAATGTTATATACATATTGTGTTTTCTGTTACAGTGACAGAAAAAATTTTGAACTTCTTGCTGCTGGTTGAAAAGGTTTATCAATAATACCTTGAATTTGACACAGGATACAAATCTGCAATAAACCAACAATGGAAACTGGAGAACAAGATGAGAAGCAATTCATCTCGGACAATTAGCTCTTACAATACTCCATAGGTACTACACGGTATGCTAGAATCCTACTATGGTCTTAAAATGCTATTGTAAATTTCTGATATTAATGAACAGGTTATGGTAAATAACCCTACATTTTTACTACCTAATATAATAAAATAAAGTAAGAAACTTTTTACTGAAAACTTTTCGATTTCAAAAATCTAGAAAGAGTAATATTTAGAATTCAAGAAATTTTCTTACAAGATTATTGTATAAAAGACTAGCTACAGTGAAAAATAAGCCAAATGTTTTTTTCTTTCTATTTTATGAAGGAAAGCTTCTGGGCATACTGCAAAGTCTAATATAGCGAAAAAGACAACAAGCTCTGAAGAAAAAAAGGCCAGGCAGTGGCGTATGTTCACTCACACATCATAAGCAACGACTTCTGTTTAGCTGATTAACACTGAAATGAAGAACAAGGCCACAGATAGAGTCTGATGTAATTGGAGAATATATGCAAATTAAAGTAACCAAAAAGTCCACTAAGTTCACAAAAGACCGATTTGTTAGGAATCATCCTGATTGGAGGATCTGAAGTCCTGTCTTAATTGTTTTTGTTCTTTCAAATTAACAGAAATCTTTGAGTTACATAGTGATTTGGGTCCTTTCTTCTGTGTGCTGACTGCCTTTGTTGATATTGGCCATAAGGAATTATTAAGCCAAGACAACCTTGTTTAGCATGTTTTTCTCTCCCAGGGCTGTTGTGGTGGAAGACAGATTTCATGGAAGTTCAAAGTGATTATGATATCTTAAAAAACAACTCTGAAGGATTAGAAACAGAGGGGTGCCTTAATGTACTGTGCTAAGATGGACCGACAAGCACTGGTTTACTGCTAATCTGGCTCATCTTCTTGGGACAGGGGCAGATGGTTTGCGGTTGATTAAATCACCCACTGAATTCCTCCCCATTGACCAGCCATCCAAGTGACAGAGAAATAAAGGCGAGGATAAGGAAACACGGGTGACCATTGCTCTTGTATTCCATTAGGTAATTAGCCTCAGAGTGCTGTGTTCATTTATCACACTACCTGCCTCGGTGACTACTGGGTTTTGTTACAGTCACCATAATCACAGCCTGAAAATCTTCTTTGTATTTTAAATCCATTTTGTGCTTACTTACAGCTAACACTTTACAAGTACTATATGTAGTACTTACTGCTTGGAAAACAAAGCAATTTCTAAGTAGATTCTTCCCTTGTAATTTACACTCTTGCTATTACAAGCTTTACTATGAAACCTAGAAGCTTGAAAAGTCTTGGTTATTATTAGAAATAAAGCAATGTTTATTTTGGGGAAAATCTAGGGGACAAAATTTCCCCCTTTAAAATCTTAGCTAGGGTATGGTCACAGATGGTCTCTGTTGATTTTTGTAAGGTAAATATGCAAAGCACATAGGGCTACATGAGGATTCTGGATTGTGATCATTAACTATTCAGATTCAGAGACCAAATATAACACCCACAAAGAGAAAATAAAAATGAATGAAAAAATGAGAGTGAGAGAAATGCTATACCAAGTAATATTTTCCTATTTCATGGAAAACACTATTCATATGGCAAAAGGATAGGAGAGGGCAAACAAAAGACTTTTCCCTTCCTTTTTAAGACACTAATAGGTATGCCGGGAATGCTAAGGGCCAATGGTTGTCACTGCTTTGTTCTGCACGTGAACAGCTTTAACGAATGCTGGCATCAGCTGAGTATAGATCAGCTTTCCACATTAACTTTTTCCCTTTATATGTAGACCTTACAGTTCCATAACAATAAATAAAATTTGTAGTTACAATGCATTTGTCAATTCAGTTTAGGCACAAGGCAACTTCCACGGTGAGTGGAGAGAACGAGACAGTCTCTGATTGTGCAGAAGCGACACACTGCTTGCAACAAAATGACATGCTGCAAACATTTCATGGGCTGACGTTCTATCTGATGAGCTTCCTATCTTCACTTCTGATGGAAGTGTTGACCAGTTGCTTTGATCGTAGGATTACATTTGAGTTTCTTGCTTCAAGTGTTTTGTTTTTTCTTCTCCCTCCTAACAGGTTTGTGTCTTCAGATAATCTGAGTTGTCCAAGTCCTTATGAGGAGAGGTCACCTTCTATCTAGCCTACTGATAACTCTGGAACTGTGGCAGGGAGAGCCAAAAGAAAGAACAGAACCAATTAGGATATCACTGTTAAAAATAAATACCTCCCCAGAAAAAAACAAATCGATATTGATATTTCTCATTTATACCAGGTTTATTCTAAATTAGCAGTCTGCTCAATGACTTATAAAAGAGTTTCAGAATTGCTTTTAAGGTGTAATTGAAATGGTGTGGTAAGATTTTTAAAGGAGATCACGTGATTACAGCAATCACAAGATACAGGATTATACGACAGCAGGGGCAATTATGCAAACTTTTATTTTGAATGGTATGCAACACTCAAGTTGGCAATACCTGAGCTCTGAGATTCTACTCGTTCATTTCTCAGTGGAGAGACAATGTGAAAGCATCCCTTTACTGATACATCCAGTCCACCATACTGTGTTCATAGTTTATACATCTTCTCTAAGCAGCAAGTTTCTGAAGTTAGGACCATTTGGTATTTGTTTTCACATTGGTCCCTATTCCCAGTCCATTAGAAGATCCTCAATAAATGTTCAATGAGTGAATGAATTATTAAACTTTACTAGTATTAGTACAAATTTTTTACACACTTATAGTCTCAATACACATAGTTGTTAACACTGAAATTTTCCATGTTAGTCATTTTTGATGACAATAATCTTACCAAGAATCACACCTTTCACATCTTTATTAAACTAACCACAGTACTGTTTCCTAATAGAGTTATGCTCTTAGAAATGGATAACTGAGATATTCAAAGCTACTTGGCTTTATATTATGTGGTGGCAAAATCTGTGCTTTTAGGGTCAGTCACCCCAAGGCCATTTATCAGCCATTTTTGTTTTAGCAGTCATTTTCCTGCTGGCCAGTCTTTTGCTGGTTTTAATCTGTTACTCAGTTCTATAAAGAACTGAATGTTATCAGGTGAAACCAGATAACCACCTTTATGAAATTAGCAACTTTTAAAACATATGTTAAGATAATAAACACTAACTTATAAAATGTTATGGAACAAAATTCATTTACTGCATTTCTTATAATCCTGAAACTTTTTTTTTTTTTTAAAGGATTCTTGATCTCTTTTTGACAGGTAAGAATGCTCAGGTTTAATTTTACCCTAAGTGTGGGAATTTCCTCATTCTAGAGATAAGGGTAGAGACATGAAAGCAGTAGGAGATATAGAAAAGTCATAAAAGAAAAGGAAGTAAACAGGGGAAGAGATGTGAAGTAGGGAGACAGACCTGAAGGAGAAAGAGCTGGAGAGGGATGAGAAAGGAGAGTAAGAGGAAACAGGTACAACTAGAGAGAGACACAGGCTTTGTGATAAATCTGACAGCTCGATAAATCTGACAGCTCTTTTCACAGCC
Organism: Lynx canadensis; assembly: GCF_007474595.2. Taxonomy (NCBI): domain Eukaryota; kingdom Metazoa; phylum Chordata; class Mammalia; order Carnivora; family Felidae; genus Lynx; species Lynx canadensis. The sequence goes on from NC_044308.2 coordinate 46,967,690, forward strand.
TGGTGGCTACCTGGGACCTGAGCATCTCAAATTACCTTTCATCACTTTTCTTTAAAATGAACTGACAATTTAGAAAGTCACTTTTGCATTGAGGAACAATGGCGTGTTTTTATTTTAAAACTTTAAAGTCTATTTTCTCATGATATTCTACATTTCCCACAAAATATTAAACATAGCTTGTGTTAAGGATCTGTAAGCTAACTAGCTCTTGCTTGAAGTCTCTCTTTGATATGCATAATTAGGTTGCTGGATATTTTTTGTGGGGGAGGTGGTTTTGGTTTTCTCCAGTGTGCTAGTGTTATAATTATAAATGACAAATAATTACATTAACTTTTTTTCCTTTTGTCCCCGAATGAAATCTTTAGTATTGGTCTAGTTTGATCTCAGGAAGGATACATGTAGAGGTGGTAGGAACCAAATTCTTCAGGACAAGGTGAACTGAGTAATGTTTGTAGTTTACAAAATATGCTATCAAATTCTACACTTTCAGCTCAAAATGAGATAGGCGCAAAGCTGACCAAATGAAAGTGCACTTCATATTTTTTTGTGCTCCACACCTCCCTCCCATCCACTCAGCTTTACCTTACTGCTTTTAATATGTTGATGAAACTGGGAAAAGAACTACACCCTGCTGCAAGCAGATTATATGAATGAAGTTCCCAGATGTATTCCTAATCCATGCTGCCAGTTAAAGTGCTAGTGTCCCAAATATTTAATTATAATCTATATTAGTTTCTGCCACCTAAATAATAACTACAACTTAGATTATTATAGATCATGTACCTGTATATAGTTAAGAAAAAAGATGATTCACATTAACTACTTGGGCAAAAACTTCTATTACCTTTGTCATTTTGTTAAACAAAAAAATCATACAGAAGCGAATTGTGTTTACTCCATGAATAGAAAGATAAAAGAACAGCTTTTCAACATGTAAAATTCCACAGAGAAGGGCACTGTGGTTCTATCATATGTAATACCTTTATGTTCACTAGATTCCAAAAGGTATAATTAATAGCCTTACAAGGGAAGAAAGATGCATATTACAAACTTGCATTGTCGTTCCAAATGGAAGCAAACAGTGCCTCTTTTGTGTATAAAGATTTCATGATAAGAAGAGGTAGGTGGATTAACAAAAAACTGGTTGATGATCACAGTCAAGTATTTTTGAGTAGAGAAATGAGGAGTATGAGCGGCAGCAAAAGTATCTGACAGATGAGTCACTGCACTGTTTTCTTCTTGGATCAGAATAATACTCATGTGAGAGTGTACACATGATGATCCAGAGCAGGAGAACCCAAAATTCTTCATAAATCACAGGATACTATCACACTGAACAGTAATTTGATATTAAAGGACACTGGCTTTCTAAGTATGGTGATACCACAGAAAAGAAACTGTTGGGATTTCAAATTACATGTGACCTTTAGCATTACCATTGCCACCAGAGAATTCTGTTCAAAGGTTCTAACTCAGTTTAAGATGAATCAGGTAAATTCTTGTTTCTTTTCATACTCGTACTTACCTGGCTGATGTTTACATATGACCCATAGGGTTGGTAGTTTCACTAAGCCCAGGATGGGTTCCTGGCAGTGTGGTTGGCGGCTCTGCCGATACGGCAGAAACTTTTTCTTCTTCCCTTCTCTTAAGGCAGGCTGCTTTGGGGTTAAGGTTCCTCTCTGAAACAGGGGAAAATAATTTTTATCATTATAGTCATTAGTTATGAATCAGGGACTCTTAGGTCTTAAACTGAACAAATTGCTCTTCTATTTTCTTTCTGTGGATATTACCTCTCTGTAACTTCATTTCCACACTGAATAACATCACACAAAGGCAACAACGATGTGCTCCCACAAACGCCCGGATTACATGAACCTCCAGGCTTAAGCTTTTTAGTATTTGGTGTTTTCTCCTTTTCTACTTATGCTTTAGTCTTCAAGTGTTTGATTTCATCTACATCAACCTCCAGAGGCAGTTCTTTTATTGCTTCAAACATTTTGGCAAGTGCTGATGTTAGTCTACAAAGTCTCCTCACTATCCTGCTAAGACATGGTACATGGGATTGATATAGATGCTGACATTCTCCATGTACCTGGAGAGAGACATCTATGCTTTACCTAGACTTTTATCAGTTCAGAAAATGATGAAATAGATACCCTCAGCCAATCTTCTATAAAAAATGTGCCAACTCCTCTAGGGAAAGAGGTAGCTGGTACATATCTCGTGCTTACATATATATATATATATATATATATATATATATATATATATAATGATTGGTTTTTTCTATAGCTAGAGGTGTGGTTAAAAGGGTGATAAAAACCTTCTCTACTGCTTTGTATATAAGATAGCAGAGACAACTAGACGGAACTTTTGAAGTGGGCATTTTTAAAAGTAGTGGGTCTTACTATGCAAAATAAAAGGAAAGAAAATCCATTGCACTGGAGACCTACTGGATCAAAATCCATGTGAGAATTACTTATCATGTTATATTTTCTTTAGATGACTTTTAAGCACAAGATATCCAACTCATAACAGCTTCTGGTTTTTTGTTTCTGATAATAACATAAAGTGTAAGTGAAAAGTTGTTTTATATATTTTTATAAACTGACTAAAAATGTCCTAATTAATGTAATATAAAAGGATCACTTAGTCTGCAATGAAGGGGCACCTGGCTGGCTCAATGGTGGAACATGTAACTCTAGATCTTGGGGTTATGGTTTTGAGCCCCACACTGGGTGTGGAGATCACTTAAAAGTAATCTTTGGAAGGGGGGTTGTGCCTGGTTGGTTCAGTCGGTTAAGTGTCCGACTCTTGGTTTCAGCTCAGGTCATGATCTCACTGTTTCTGAGTTTGAGCTGCATGTTGGGCTCTGGCTGACAACATGGAGCCTGCTTGTGATTCTCTCTCCCTCTCTCTATAAGCCCCCTCCCCTGCTCTCTCTCTCTCTCTCTCTCACTCACACACTTTCTCTCTCTCTCTCTCAAAATAATAAACTTAAAAAAAAATCTTAGGGCATCTGGCTGGTTCAGTCGGTAGACTATGCGACTCTTGATTTCAAGGTTGTCAGTTTGAGCCCCATGTTGGGTGTGGAGAAGACCGAAATATAAAATGTTAAAAAAAAAAAATCTTAAAAAAACTTGTTTATAATGAAAACAGTATTTATTATGCTAAATCTAGTTAACTCTACTGACTGTTACTCATACGTAATGATAAAATTTCGTCTTAGAGTTCTCACTTTCTCAGCTCCTGCATTTAGGAAAAGACATGAAGCCTATAAAATGAGGAAGATCAATGAAGAAAGAAAGGTACACACTTATTAGGATAAGTAGTAAAATAAAAAGGCATGTTAATCATTATGTAAAAATATCAGGAACTGCTTTCTTAACAAGTAATTGTGCACCTCTAACTAATAAGAATAGTTTTTAAAAAATTTTTTTAACATTTATTTATTTTTGAGAGACAGAGACAGAGCACAAGCAGGGGAGGGGCAGCGAGGGAAACAAAGAATATAAAGCAGGATCCAGGCTCTGAGCTGTCAGCACAGAGTCCAATGCAGGGCTCGAACTCACAAACAGTGAGATCATGTACTGAGCCAAAGCCAGATGCTTAACAAACGAAGCCACTCAGGCACCCCAAGATTTTTGTTTTTTATTAAGTGTCACATCCCTTTACCAGGCAGGCAGCAGTCTAATGACTAAAGAGACCAAAAAGAGGGCATAAATTAACATGTTAAATCCAAAGAGGAGAAAGCGAGAACTGAAAGTTTTCCAATTGAAACAGGTTCACATTTTTCTCATAAGAAGGCTCACATTGCTCTTATAATAAAACATTGCTGTTAGCTAACTATGACCTTGTGTCACATGAGGATCTAGCAGGCATGATCAGAATAGCTAGAAAGGACCAGAAGCAAAAACTCAAGTTAGGCAAGATCCTGTAAGCCAGTTAGTCAAAGAACACTAAGGGCTGGAAGAACCAAGAAAATACTACAGTAAGCTCTAGAAAATGTGAAGTTTGATCCAAAAAAGGCAAATGCTAGTGTTTTTTAATACTTTCTGGTATGTGAGAGCAGCCCATAGCAAATATATTAAGTAGCCAGAAGGCCTGATGTACAGGTGAGTAGAAGAAAGACATTACCTGCAGGGCTTGAGAAGTGATGGTCTCTCTCACATTTCATTAATTATAAGAGAGCCAACCTACCCAAAGCTCAAATTTTGGCTAACTCCATAGTCACTTCTTACATTATTATGATTAAGTAAATATTTCTTATAATAACTATGTGGACAAACACACAAGTCAAGAATTTTACATTGTTTCCTTGCTCATATGACTTTTTGCTTTTCCTCTAGTTAATAGTTGCCTTACTTTTCATTTGCTAGTAATACTAATTTTGTCCTCATACCCATGCTCCAACAGATCTAACAAATGCCTGTCAACATTTTTTTTTTATCTTAAAACCTCAAAGACACCATCGTATCATCTATTAATTCCATCTTCTTTCCCTGGAAAACTTTCTTCTGCAGTTAACCATCTTCTATTTTCAATGTGGACTAATAGGCACCTTGATTTTCTAGGCCTAGCAGATCTTGTCATGAGATTTCCTTTTGATGCTCACTTGTGCTGGAATCTTTGTTTCCTGGCTCCCATGCCTTTGTCTTTATTGGTTACCTACAGCATAGGTTCCAGAAGCTTTCTGAGAACATGCACATGGGAGGTAAAATTTTAAAGCCTTTGCATATCTGAAATATCTTTATTCTGTTCTTCACTCTTTGATTAATGGTTTGACTACACACAGAATTCTAGATTGAAAATTATTTCTCTTCAGAGAAATACACTGCTACACTATCTCCTGTAACCCAGCATTATTTGTCCAGAATTCTGTTAATATTTTGACTCACAGGGATACAACTTTTCCATAGCAGACAGACCTGCAGTTAATCTTCCTGTTTTCAGGTAATGCTTGACTTCTGCCTTTTCCAAAGAATAGAGCCTTTCAGGGGCTAGGAGCTTTGTGGAACAAAATTATCTGCTTCTTGTTGGTATATCCCTCCCTGCTCCACTTAATTTCTTCCTTCTAAATAAGTCAATTACCACTACTTTGTCTACTTTCCATCATATATACATATTTTGCTCTCTCATTTGCCATGCTTTCTTCTCTCCCATCTATCCTTGTGGACTAATTTTATTTTTATTCATTTCAGTGCAGATTTAGTAAGGAGTATTACCAATGAATATGCTAAGACTATGAATATGCTATTATCAAATCATTTCAACTAAATTAAAATATCCTGAGGGGAGGGTCTGGAAATTTGTTTGGGAAAAGGAAAAGCTTCAGGTGATTCTGGGACCAGTCAGATTTGGGAACCATTGTCCTTGCTCACTTATCTTCAAACGTCCTAAGACACCAGGAAACTAAAATCCTAATAGTTCTATTGTCCGCAAATTATCACTGGAAGGGAAGTAAGCTGACTGAGTAGACCTGTGAAAGAATCTGAGGAGGAAATGTCTGACCATTAATCTAATCATTAGTAAAGCTGAAAGTACAAACTTGAAAGTAATATGTAAAATCTATTGATCAGCAAAATTGTAATGTTAACATTATACTGGTCATAATGGAAAGGCCTAAATTGGCAATGGCAGGGACCAGATGGAATTTGGTATGTGAGGTACCAAGGCAAAAAAAATGCTTTGACAAAATCTGAGGCTTGGAAGGGAAGCCACTCCTCCTGCTCTTCTCCAGAATACACTGCTGATTGCCCTCCTGATATATATAGCCACTTGTCCAGGGAAGACAGGTTGTAGATAGCCAGATACAGTCTTGAAGCACTATCCCAAGGCAGAAGGTGAGCACAAGACTCCAGAGAATGTCCAAAGTAGTCATGTAAACAAAATGTGTACCTTTCTAGAAATTGCTGGGCCCAGTGACCAGTGGGTGAAACCCTTGCAGGGATAAAGAGGCTGCCAAAAATAAACAGGTTACCAAAATAACTCACAACTGCTAGAGATAAAGTCCAGAGAAGGACAGTGGCTATACTAAACTCTAAAGGTGCTGCCATAGCAAAGCGCAGGTATATGGGCTGCATGAAGGGTTCTAAATCCTGTTTGACAGACAGACATCAGAGTGCCTTTCAAGAAGGATCTTGCATGGATCCCAAGGCTTTTACATTAAAGCTGTAAAATAAAAGCTCTGGGCTCTGAAGCCCAGAGTGTAAGAGTGGGAGGAAGGTGGTAGGCTTTTATGAATAGGAAAGTAGCCCCTAATGAGGTTATATTTCAGTGTATTTTAATGTTTATTTATTTTTGAGAGAGAGTAGGGAAGGGGCAGAAAGAGAGAGAGAGCATGAGCAGGTGAGGGGCAGAAAGAGAGGGAGACACAGAATCTGAAGCAGGCTGCAGGCTCCAGGCTGTCAGCACAGAACCTGACATGGGGCCTGAACCCACGAACCGCGAGATCATGACCTGAGCTGAAGTCGGACGCTAACCGACTGAGCCGCCCAAGTGCCCCTATATTTCAGTGTATTTTAAATTCTGTTCAAACTCTAATCAGTCAGTGGTTCCCTATAAAGAGCTTTCCAGAACTGTGGAAGAAAGTCAGTACCCATTAACAGTGACCAGAAAGTTATAACGCAGTTGGATGAGCCTAGATGTTACATCTTGTTTCAGACTCAGCTTTCCTGTCCTAGCTACTTGTAAGGAACCACTACAAAGTCAAATCTTGCAAGTGAATGAATAAGATCCCCCCAGGCATGGTGGAGTTTATAACTTTTCCAAACACAGAGGTATTTCTCATTGATGACTTAGGTCTGAGAGTAGGAACCTCTGATCTTAAACAAAAAGCTAAGAATATTCTGTATTCTAGCTCTAATAAACAGTGGGAAGGAAAGGTACTATACAGGAGTAAGTTTTGGCACCACTGCTGTCCAGACAGTCCAGGTGGTAGGAATGGTCTTGACAGTAAATGGCTGGGTAGAGTCAGGGTAGAAAATATCCTGGGTCTGCAGAGCAGCGGGATGGATGTACTGGGATCACTAAACACGGGTGCTTCACTGCCTTCAGAGTGAGACAAAAGGTGTCAGACACATTAAAACCAAACCAAACAAACACAAAAAAACTTTGATAAAGTGACAGGAGATATTGAAGGCTCAAGAAACCACTGATCCTGCTACAGATGAGCAGGCAACAATCAGACTGTCTTTATGAACATCCCAAGGGAGTTCATACATTTTTGAAAATCAGGTTTCATTAACATTTACCCTTTACACATATTCCAATGGCCTTATTAGGAGCAAGTATCTGGTTTTAATGGTAGATTGGTTATGCATGAAATAATCTACTCATCATTCTTATTAAATATACTGGAGGGAAGTGGATGGATCAGTTAATTACTATGGTTAAGTTTTTCTGCAAGTGCGTTCAAGTTCTCCAACTCTGGTTTCCTCAGAAATAGTATTCTTTCTGTGACCAATGCTGAGGGTCATCCACAATTCTAGCTGTCAAGTGTCTGTCCTACTCCTATTCTTTTTCCTTTTCCAACTTTCTTTAAATAAAACCCTACATAAATATCCAGTACATCAGAAAGACAGAGTTGCTCTTAATGAAGAGAGGTTAGAGGTAGGGTCTAGAACCCAACGCCACACCTATAATTCTTTGTAAAAAAGACTTAGGACAAAACATTCATAACTCTGGATAAGAAGACAAATAGGTATATGAAAAATATCAAGCTCAATGGTAAAACCTTTCAAGGGCAGGAAGCTCATATTAATCGGTAACCTAGGGTCTAGCATATAGGTGACTGGGACAGAAGAGGTGAACAATAAATACTTGTTCAAAAAATGAAGTTTGAAAGCTTCTTCAAGATTCCATCAAATTTCCTGAAAGATGAAACCGTTGGGGCAGTTGTCTGAGCCAGCAGTGGATGAGCCAGTATAAACCATACATGTGTCTTTTAGAGACACTCAAACATGTCAGGGCATATTAGGCCAAGAAGTTCATGGCATTCCTGATCAGGGATCAACAAAAAAACCTTGAGACCTTTTTGACTTGGGTATAAAGGACATTCATATGAAGTAAAGCCAGAAGGGGCCATGATCAAGCATTCTATTAATCAGCAGGGCCATTATAATAAATGGCCCAGGGTAAAGCAGGCAAGAAATATAGTACAGAGCATGGGGAAGACAGGAAGCAGCAGGGAAGGAAGCAGGTCTAGGCAGGTAAATTTAACAGTGTGGAAGACCAGATTCAGTAAGAACAAGAACAAAGGGGCAGAAAGCACTAATGCTGAGCAGTGAGCAGAGGCTGGCTATTCCCTGCAACATTTGTAAGATTGCACTCTACTGGTTTGTGGGAAGCATTGAGCATACAGATATTGACCACTACTGTGAGATGGAGGTGGAAGAACTACAGAGAAAACGCGATCCAGATGATGCAGTGGCAGAAGTACTAGTTGAATTCATAGACAACTTCCCAAGCAGAAGAGAAAGTGGAAAAAGAAATGTCTGCCTACCTAAGGCAGAATAGTTATGCATCTCTGCTGAACCTACTTACCTCTGACTTGCTGTTCTAGACTAAGGATGACTGCCACGGCCTGATGAAGAATAAGGAGTTTTGTTTGGGGTTTTTCACTCTTTAAATGGAGCTGACACATTCGACCAAGCTCTTTGAATGCCTCATTAATATCCCGCACACGTAAACGTTCTCTGGCATTGTTAGCCATCCGCCTTTCCTTCTCCCTTTCTATCTTCTGTTCTGGGTTCAAATCCTCATCTTCATTAGTACTGCTAGAAAACAAAGTAAACAACAATGTCTATTAGATTCCCTATAAAATATGATGTGCTTATTATATAAAATCATAAAGTATAAAGATGGAAATGAAACTTATCTACAAACTTTACCAAACAGTAATAACAGTTATACTTAACATGATTATATGTATATCTTTCCAGTCTTCATTTTATGCACACTTATATAGTTGAAATTATGCCACATATATTTTTAAAGCTTATTTATTTTGAGAGAGAGCGAGTGGGGGAGGGACAGAGAGAGAGGAAGAGAGAGAATTCCAAGCAGGCTTCGCACTGTCAGCGCAGAGCCCTACGCAGGATTCAAACCCATGAAAGTGTGAGACCATGACCTAAGCTGAAATCAGGAATCGGACTCTTAACCGAATGAACCACCCAGGCGCCCCTACCACATAAATTTTAAAATGCATTTTCACTGTGCATTATAACATAAAGTCATCTCTATACCAGCACCACTCTTCATAAACATAATTTGAATGACTACGTAATATTCTAGCACCTTGCTACTCAGACTGTGATCATCAGAATCAGCATTATCGGGAGCTTGTTAAAAACAAACTCTCAAGGGTGCATGGGTGGCTCAGTGGGTTAAACATCCAACTTTGGCTCAGGTCATGATCTCACTGTTTGTGAGTTCGAGCCCCATGTTGGGCTTTGTGCTGACAGCTCAGAGCCTGGAGCCTGCTTCTGATTCCGTGTCTCAGTCTCTCTCTTCCCCTCATCCGCTTGCGCTCGCTTGTTCTCTCTCTCAAAAATAAACAAACATTAACCCCCTTCCCCCAATAAAACCCCCCCAAGCCCCATAAACTCTTAAGTTCTACTGCAAGCCTACAAATTGGAAGTTACATTTTAACAAGATCCCTGGCTGGTTCATATGTACATTAAGGTTTGAGAAGCACTGTCCCAGTACACTAATGCATTCTAACTTGCCTATCCCATCTTCTTAAATATCTTCTAGCAGGCACCTGGTGAAAAGGAGAAAGACAAGCTAAAGGTAGAGGATGAGAGAAGGATCTCAGAAAAGGACTACTTTTTGTTTCACAGAGAAATATCATCAGTGGCAATGATTTTAAAACATGGGTAAACTGGAACAATTTTTTTGAAGGACAAACTGGCAAAATATCCAAAGCTTTAAAATGTTTATTACATCTTGATCAGCAATTCTAACTTTAGAAATTCATCCTAAGGATATAATTAGAGATGTTCATAGGATTTTATGTAAAAATTGATCACACAATTATTTACTTTAGCAACTAATTGCAGTCCAATAATAGGAGACAGGTTAAATAAAGCACAGTACATCCAGACAACTACCTACTATGTAGCCTCTAAAAATTAAGCTTCAGACTATGCTAACTAAAAGATGCCAGACACAAGACTACATACTGTATGATTTACATGAACCTCTAGAAAAGACAAAACTGCAGCAATGGAAAGCAGATCAATGGCTGCCAGGGGATGGAATAAGGGTACTGATTACCAAGGGGTATAAGGAAACTTTTTGGGGCGGTAGTAATATTCTCTATTAATATGGTAGTAGTTATTAAGACCATATACATTTGTCAAAGGACAAAAACTGTACACTTAAAATTGGTGTATTTTATTATATGTGAACTAAATTTCAATAAACCTGGCTAAAAACAAAAACAAAGAAAAAAAAACCATGTTTGAGAAAACTCAGGGACAAATGAAAATGTTAAAAATACACTGTTATATGAAATAAAAGTTGACATTATAAAACATATATTCAGTTTAGTTCCCATTTAAATTGTGTTTATGGAAAAAGAAATATTCCTTAAAAAGTAAACAGTGGTTAAATCTTGGTAGTAAAGTTTCTTGCGATTTTTGTGTATTTTCCAAATTTCTGTAGTGAAAATGGACTAAATAATCAGATAAAAAAATTGAGGATGCATTGGAATAACTTTTAGAAAATTCTATTTTATATCAGAAATGACCAACTGAGCAGAGTCTCTCAGAACCTTGAAATAATGTGCAAAGAATAGATGTTTTCTCTTCTCTAATAACCTTGAATACTGTAATAAAGGGTAAATACACAATAGATTTTTACAAGCTAATTGCCAAAAATTATGTAAAAGTATTCTTTTGATAATAGGGAATCCCTAGCTCTTTTACTTCAAAGGAACCTTTACAGGTCATCGAGTCCAAAGGTTTCCAAATGTGGTTACCATCACAATCTTCAGGGGCACTTGAAAAATAAAGGTTTCATAGGTCCCACTACAGAAGACGTTGATACAGTGAGCTTAGGTTGGTGCCAAGGCAACCTGTGTTTCTAAAATGTTTTAGGATTCCGGGGCACCTTGGGTGGTTCAGTCAGTTGAGCATCAGACTCTTGATTTCTGCTCAGGTCATGATCTTGCAGTTCATGGGATCCAGCCACATCTGGCTTGTGCTGGCAGTACACAGCCTGCTTGGAATTTTCTCTCTCTCTCTCTGGCCCTGCCCTGTGTGCACGCACACATGCGCTCTCTCTCTCTCTCAAAATAAACAAACAACAACAACAACAAAAAACTTACAAAAAAAAAGTTTCAGGATTCTATGTAGTGGGGCTGAGAACTACTGCTAGATCCAGAGAAATCAGAGATTTTCTCAGGATCATACAGCTAATTAGTGGCAGTGTAATGACAAGGACCTAGGTTGGTATTCCATGGAGGCAAGCCTACACCACATACCTAAAATTATCATGATAACAGTAAGTACAGTACCTTTACTGAGTATGTACTGCATGCAACAGAGTGTGTAAAGGGCTTTATATGCATCATTTTTCAGTTTATTTCCATAAGAATCCAGCAATAGAAAGTCTCTTTTCAGAGAAAAAGAAACTAAAGTTCAGAGAGCTTTAATAACTTGTCCAGGGTCATGCGGCAGGTATGTGATGGAGCCATAATTCAAACCCAGGTAAGCCTAACCTATTAATTATTATTAATTACTAAGCGTTGCTGTTATTAGTAACCTGTTTTACTGCCTTCTCAATTTCTGATGATCTATAATAGGTTTAGTAACCTATGGCCCATGATCTGGCTCCTTGTTTTCTTACATAAAATTTTATTGGAAGAGTCATGCCCATTTGTTTATGTACTGTCTGGATGCTTTTATTATAACGGCAGAGCTGAGTAGTTGTGATAGACACCAAAAGGCCCACAAAGCCTAAAATAGCTATCATCTACCCTTTCCACAGAAAGTTTGCCAAACTCTGACCTATAAAATGAGAAGATGCAAACTGTTTCTATTCAAATTCTACTTGAATAACAAAACCATGAAATAATTAAGATGTCTCAAAGGAGTGGTCTCTGGATTCCGTGACCCAATTTTTACTTCTTTTTGCCCCTATACAACTGAATGCAATGCTTACTAAAATGACAGTATTAGAATCTTAAGGTTTAATTTTTAAATTAATTTTCAATTTAATGTTTTTAGTTTTATCTACCATACTTAACACAATCTCCTTTGCACCCTAATTTAATACAAAGAACAATGTTTTAAATATCTTTATGTGATAAATACATATCATTGATACTAAAAAACAGGATATGCCAAAAAATATACCATCTAAATTTAATGTAGAAGTAGAAGAAAAACCTAAGGGAAGAATTTGGAATTCATTTGAAACTAATGAACTATGTGTCAATATCCATGCTATAAAGCAACGTCAAGTCCAGTTTCTAGAAAACCTTCCCCAACAACATAAGTCCACCTGGAGCACTTCCCTTTCTATACTCTTCTCAAATTATTGTTTAAACCAGGAGTTGGCAAAACTTCCTCTGTAAACCAGAAAGTAAATATTTTCAGTCTCATGGGCATTTGGTCTCTGCTGCAACTACCCAAACCTGCCATTGCATTGGGAAAGCAGTCACAGATAATATGCAAATGAATGGTATGTGACAGTGATCCAGTAAAATTTATAAAAATAGGCAGTGAGCCAGATTTGGCCCAGAGGCCATTGTTTGCTGCCCTCTAGTTTAAATCATACAATAGAGTTTTCTCATATACACAGCCTTAAAATAATATATTCAAATATTGATGTCATGTACCTAAATGTCTACAATGGATAATTTTACTTGTTTTAATTATTTTGTCCTCTAATTGAAGAGAGAGATGTAATTCTCTTTATTTTTTTTTTTTTTAGTTTATTCATTTATTTTGAGAGAGAAAGAGAGAGAATCCCAAACAGGCTCTACACCATTAGCACAGAGCCTGTGGTGGCGCTTGAATCCACAAACCATGAGATCATGATCTGAGCCAAAACCAAGAATCAGACACTTAATCAACTGAGCCACACAGGTGCCCTGAGATGTAATTCTTTTTTATACGGAGTCCCTAAAATACTGTGGTATGATGGAAAACATAATTTTGGAGTCAGCATCATATGCCTCCCTTTTTAGGGATGTTGTGAGCACTAAATGAGGTAACATATATAAAGTCCCAATATAGTATTTAGAACATATCTGACACTTAATAAATGCATGGCACCTTTCAATTTTCCAAGTATTTTCACCCATGGCAAGTGAGTGCAATGTAATACCTGGATGGTAACAAATACCTTGTTCTGCCTCTAGATGAAACCTTGATATCTTTTTGGGAGGATTCATCATCTGATTTCATGTCATCTGATGAAGGAGGTTCATGTAGGTTTTCATCTTTCTCTTTGTTTTCAGTCTTGATTTCTGCTGGAACAACAGTTCCAGACTGACTTTGCAAGCCACCTAACAAAGAGGTAAAGAAACAAAATAAATGTCCAGAATTAGAACTAAGATAGTAGAAAGCTTTCTAGATGATGAATGCCCTTACTTGTTACAGGACTCTGATGGAAATCTGAAAATGTAGGGTAATACACTATTCAGGTTGGAAAGAACATATACACATACCTTAGAGAAAATGATTTCTAAATCATCTGTATTTAAATTTTTTTTTCATGTTTATTTGCTTTTGAGAGAGACGGAGACAAACACAGAGTGCCAGTCAGGGGAGGGGCAGAGAGAGGAGACGCAGAATCTGAAGAAGGCTCTGGGGTCTGAGCTGTCAGCACAGGGCCCCACGTGGGGCTCAAACCCATGGACTGCGAGATCATGACCTGAGCCGAAGTCGGACGCCCAACTGACTGAGCCACCCAGGCGCCCCTAAAGCGCGTATTTAAAAGAAAAAGTCTGACCTTGATGCTCATTCTGACACTTACTTTAAGGCACTATTTAAGAAATGAACTAGGATGAGAAACTTGATGCAGTTTAGAAACTGACTTCTAAGATGCTAAGGTAAATAAAGGAAGTAAGTTGTAACATTTTTTTCAGATAAATACAATAAAATGGGTGTCATGGTTAAATATACCTGGGAAAACTTTATTTTGGTGGTCTTAACACTAGTTATATATTTGTACTTATATTTATATAAATTATCTATTTACATAAGTTATATATTTGTACTTAACATTTATGACAGTTTGTTTCTAACAGAATTGTCTGTTTCTCGAGTTGAATTATAATATTTTAAATAATAGCTACCATCATTTATAGCTCTCAACGTATTTGGAATAATTTCTCACGGCTTTTTGGGACCCTGAGGATTTAGTCATGAGGGGAAGTGATAAGAAAGAGAGACATGACAGAAGCAGAAGAATGTAAGACGACCAGTAAGTACTGAACAGTTTGCACGCGGTTCCATCCATCAAGAATTATCTACAATTGGCCCAGCCAAATGGGGCAATTGGAACCCTAAATATCTATCCTCTGCATTCAGTAGCACTACTGTTTGGAATTCCCCCACCTAAGATGACTTTTGATTCACAGATGTCAATCTGCTTGTAAAAAAGACGATAGTGTTCCAAGTGTTATTTATCTCTGTATACATTACTGCTGAAAGCCAACAATACAGTTACCTCTGTAATTTTCTTGTGTTTTGTGGTTCAAGTCTGAGCTTGAAGCAGTGACTGTACTAGACAGGACTGAATGATTGCCATTGAGACTGACAGAGTCTTCTCGATGAGTTCCAACCTAAAGTAAAAAAAAAAAAAAAAAAAAGTTAAGACTGTTCAGAGGCAATAATTGTTCAAATTCTTTTAATGGGTTTAATAGAGAAAATATCTACTTGAATTTAGCAACTTTTTGGGGATGCTAGTTTTCTCATTTTTGGATTTCCTTTTTTTAATTTTTAATGTTTTATTTTTATTTTTGAGAGAGAGACAGACAGACAGACAGACAGACAAGGAGGGGTAGTGGCAGAGAGAGAGGAAGACACAGAATCCAAAGCAGGCTCGAACCCATGAACCATGAGATCATGACCTGAGCCAAAGTCAGATACTCAACTGACTGAGCCACCCAGGTGCCCCTGATTTTTGGATTTCAAAAGACTTGACAGACTACTATAGATTGTTTTTAAAAAAAAAAAAATTTTTCTTTTTAACATTTATTTACTACTGAGAGACAGAGAGACAGAGAGCATGAGCAGGGATGGGGCAGACAGAGGGGGAGACACAGAATCCGAAGCAGGCTCCAGGCTCTGAGCTGTCAGCACAGAGCCTGACATGGGGCTCAAACTCACGAACTGTGAGATCACGACCTGAGCTGAAGTCAGATGCTTAACCGACTGAGCCACCTACGCGCCCCTATAGATTGCTTTTGAATCAAAATATTTAAATTATAAAATTCCAACTTTCAAATGTTGTATCCTACAGAAGGTTGTTGTGTGAAGCAAATAAACTAGACAGACAAAGCACTCTGTAAGTCATAAAATGCTACACATTATAGTATCTATTAATAAACCTACATCATTCTGATCATGTATTTCATATACCACCTAAGTATGAATTTGCATTTAACAAAATATTGCTATATTCCAAGTAATATTATTTATTTATACTCTGGTATACTCTTTTCCTCACACACACACATATAGTGTCTTGTTTTTTCTTCCTCTGACTCCCTCAAAAACCTTAAAAAAGCAGTCTACGGGTGCTCAGTCAGTTAAGCATCCAACTCTTCATTTGAGTTCAGGTCATGATCTCGTGGTTTATGAGATCGAGCCCTACACATTGGGACACTCTCTCTCTTAAATTTTTTTTTTTTCAACGTTTATTTATTTTTGGGACAGAGAGAGACAGAGCATGAACGGGGGAGGGGCAGAGAGAGAGGGAGACACAGAATGGGAAACAGGCTCCAGGCTCTGAGCCATCAGCCCAGAGCCTGACGCGGGCCTCGAACTCACGGACCGCGAGATCGTGACCTGGCTGAAGTCGGACGCTTAACCGACTGCGCCACCCAGGCGCCCCGGGACACTCTCTCTCTTGAGCGTGTGCACCCTTTTGCTCTCTCAAAATAAATACACATTAAAAAAATGAAATTAACTTAAAGCAGAAGTTCTGGGGGCACCTGGGTAGCTTATAGTTAAGCATCTAGTGTCTGAGTCTTGATTGTGGCTGAAGTCATGATCTCACGGTTCATGAGATCAAGCCCTGGGTCAGGCTCTGTGTGGACAGTGTGGAAGGAACCTGCTTGGGACTCTCTCTTCCTCTCACTGCCCTTCCCCTGCTTGTGCTCTCTCTCTCTCTTAAAATAAGTAAATACACTTAAAAAAAAAAAAAAAGAAGTTCTGCACTGCCAAGCAACAAAAATGCCATATAATTTTTATTGTTTTAGTCAAATTCCATAAATCAATTAGCCCAAAATTGGAAGGTAAGGCATGCAAATACCATCAAGTATTTAAGCTATAGTAGTATTTTTAGAAAAACTGGTAAAAAATGAAGCTTTTTGTTAGAACAGTAGCACATGTGTCATCTACAAGATTAAGCCTTTAATTAAAGAGGTTTATTGCCTGGAGTTGTACATGAGAATCACTGTTTTTCAATAAATCCTTCAATCCCAGTAAACTACTTTGTTTGAATCTCTCTTCAGTAATTAATATAGCTTTTATCTTTCATGACTTTGTATGGATTTTACCTTAAGAGGTATAAATACCCTATGCAAGTTTACCCTTTGGTTTCCTGTAAGCTACACAAAAGGAACCAAAGCAAAGTTTTAGGCAATACAGGCCATTTGATACTGGACCTGATTATAACATGTCAGGTCTTCTACCACACTTTGTATTTTAAATTGACTTATTTTATTTGAGAGAGAAAGTGTGAGTGATGGAGGAGCAGAGAGACAGGGAGAGAGAGAGAGAATCCCAAGCAGACTCCGCAAATCAGTGAGGAGCCTGATATGGGACTTGAACCCACGAACCGTGAGATCATGACCTGAGCTGAAGTCAGATGCTTAACCAATGGAGTCACCCAGGCACGCTTTCTACTGCACTTTTAAAGAAATGTCTGTTTTCCACCCTTATTCTTTGATGTAGTTTAAAAAAAAAACAAAACAAAACACCCCACCTAGTGTATTCCCTATCTACTTCTAAATTTATTTGAGGATTAGTCATTGCTGAAGATTAGTTGGCTTTCTTTGCTTGCTATGAACTACTCAATGACCTAAGGAGAAGGTCAGTTCAAAAATCCCATTTATAAAAATATAGTATAAATACATATACAGCTATATAGCTGCAAATTCTTTGAGACTCTAAAAGCCTAGGCCTATTCTATAGATAGATATTACCATGACAATTTTGACTGGCTGAAGAAATCCCACAGGATACAGTAAAAGCTAAGAATTCTGTGTTTGTATTTATAATGTGAACTAAAACTTCCTGTGATCCTTGGTAATATGTGCTGAATTTTGTTCTTACCTAGTATTTTGAGCTATCATACCAAGTAATTTAAAAGAAAATAGACTGTTAGTTAATATCCAAAATCTATAAAGAACTTCTCAAACTCAACACCAAAAAACCAAACAACCCAGGTAAGAAATGGGCAGAAGACATGAATAGACACTTTTCTAAAGAAAACATCCAGATAGCTAACAGATACATGAGAAGATGCTCAATATCACTCATCATTAGCAAAATACAAATCAAAACCTGATGAGATACTACCTCACACCTGTCAGAATGGCTAAAATTAACAACACAAGAAACAACAGGTGCTGGCAAGGATGCGGAGAAACAGGAACACTCTGGAACTGTTGGTAGGAATGCAAACTGGTACAGCCATTCTGTAGAACTGTATGAAAGTTCCTCAAGAAAATAAAAATAGAACTACCTTACAGACCAGCAATTGTATTATTAGGTATTTACCCAAAGGATGCAAAAATACAGAATCGAAGGGGTACATGCACCCTAATGTTTATAGTTTATAGCTGCCAAACTATGGAGAGTGACCAGATGTCCATCAACTGATGAATGGATAAAGAAGGTGTGGTATATACACACAGTGGAATATTACTCAGCCATCAAAAAGAATGACATCTTGCCATTTGCGACAAAGTGGATGGAGTTAAAATGTATTAAGCTAAGTGAAATAAGTCAATCAGAGAAAGACAAATAACATAGAATTTCACTCATCTGTGGAATTTAAGAAACAAAACAGATGAATATATGGAGAGGTAGGGGGCGGGAAGAGAAGAGAGGGAAATAAACCACAAAAGACTTAATAACAGCAAACAAACTGAGGATTGATGAAGAGGGAGGTAGGTGGGAGATGGGCTAGATGGTTACTAAGGAGGGCATTTGTAGTGATGAGCACTGGGTGTTGTATGTAAGTGATGAATCACTGAATTCTATTCCTGAAACCAATATTGCACTGTATGTTAACTAAAATTTAAATTAAAAATAGTCTTTTAAAACTTAAACTTTCAAAAATATGTATATTTACTCTATATTGTATGTATACAACTCATTTTATAGCTCTGTAAGCCAATAGCACTGAACAGCCACAAACTGAACTCTTTTTTTAAATGTTTATTTATTTTGAGAGAGAGAGAGACAGAGCAAGAGCGAGAGTGACCAAAAGTGAGCAGAGTAGGGGCAGAGAGAGGAGAGAAAGAATCCCAAGCAGACTCCACACTCAGCGTGAAGGCTGATGCAAGGCTTGATCTCACGACCATCAGATCATGACCACAGCTGATACCAAGAATTGGACGCTTAACTGGCTGAGCCAGCTAGGTGCTCCACAAACTGAATTTTCACTGGAGTGATAAGTGATGATGCATCTTCTGAATTCTTATTTCTTTTTATTACATTAGTAAAATTTAATTCTGATTTTCTGAATCTCAACTAATAAAAATGTTCTATCATTTCCTCTCTGATGAAAGGCTTGGCAGACAAAAGATCATTATCTAAGTAAATTCTAGGTATTTGTGCTTTACCTGAAGGAAAATCAGTTGGTTGCTCAATTTGTTTTGGGATATAAATGACAGCAAATATTTTCGTCTCTCTGGAATGCTATAAACTAAGTACCTTTTTTACACCAATTTTCATCAATGGCTTCCAAAAGAAAAAAAAATTAATCTTTAAAAAATGGCCTCAGATTAGCAAAAAACCTTAAGTCTGGAGTTTTTCATGTTAATGAAGTCAGCAGGAACTTTATTTATTTATCTATTTATCTATTTATTTATCTATTTATCTATCTATTTATTTATTTAGTAACTTGATTCCCCTTGCAATGGCCCTCATATATTTTCTGGAGAATTTGACTTTCACAGTTCTTAAAGTTCTATTTAACCCTTGCTCACACACTGGCTCCCATGTCTTCCCTTTAATCTGCAGCTACCCATTCAAATGGCTCTGTCCACAGACACAACAGGTGTATAAACAGTCCTTTGTCTGAGCTCAGAGACTGGGCCAGCCAGATAGGACCCTATGTTTAATTGTTCCTCTCGTTAGCATACAGCTGACAGGCTGCTGCTACTAGGGGAGTAGCAGGGGAAGGCAAACCCCTAGGCCTGCCATGCTCTAAATTTCAATCATTATGAAGAGCTCTATTTCAGAATAAAAGGCCCAACTCATTAAATGACATCATCCTGCATTCTGAATCTTCACAATTTGTGTATGGCCTTACTTTTGTGGGAACACCCAACAAGGGACCTGTTTTCATTTAATTTGGCCAAAAGCTTTAAGCACCCACAATGGAAAAATGCTAAATCTAATTAGTTGATGAATAAGAGGTCTTGTGAATTAAGGAGCAGATTGAAAAGTACTCAGTATGAATTCCTCTCTGATTCTGAATTCTATTCTAACAATTTGTTCCATTTATACTATTCACTGAATACTAATGATTTAGATTAATCAGTATTAATCTATGGACTGCTTAAAGGATCTTTATGTTCTGTATGTATTTTGTTTTACCTGAAGAGGGGTTTTAAGCTAGAAACTTGATAGAATTTAATTTGTTATGGTTCCTTTTTAATGATATTTCCATAAATATATATAACCTGTATGGTTTTTAAACTTTTATCAAATCTCTTCAAAAGCACTATAATGTAGTTTTAATAAAAAAAAAATAAATTGCCCATTCAGGACAAAAATGGTTAGAAAAATAAAATACAGTTAAAAATAAACTCTTTCAATTCAGTTTAAACATAGGTACACAATTTCTACGGTATATAAACCTATACTAATAAAATTAAATACTGTCTAAATGTAAGGTTAAAAGGATTCCAAATCTGATATGTGACAATTTTGAATACTACTTTATTTGCTTATTAGGCCTTTAATAACTTAATCTTACATCTCTCAACTAAGAAAAATATAGTTTCTCTAACTGCTTTAGGATTTAGAACACAGACATAATTCATATTTTTAAATTATATAAAACACTTTAAATCCTACAATTTAACATTATTCTGCTATTATACAAGAACACCACAAATCTCCAACTACAGCTTAAACTACAAAAACCCCAAGCAATTAAAAAAAAAAAAAAACTAACGGAAATGGTTGGATTACGTTTCCTCAGTACTTAAAGCAATAAAAAAAAAAACCATGGATAAAATTTTGTATCATAAATAAGGAACTTTTCAAGATTTGCATCAAGCTTCCATTAATATAAAAGCTTCTAATGTAACTTAGCTTGAAGTTGAAATCACTGTTGGAGGAATAACTGAGTACCTTCTGTTAAGGATAAAAGTATCATGGAATTATCTCACTGGGCCTCAGTAGTCTAGATATTACAGCCATAAATAGGTGTGATGTACAATAACTTTATACTGTTGAGACCTTTTTGTAATGCCCAAATGAAATTAACAATTCTAGTCCTTTTCAGTTTTCCACTTAATACCAGTATATTTTCCTATCAGCAGTTTATTCCAAAAGTTTGTGCTTAAACTAAATACATGGGAGCAAAACTAAAGTCCAATGCTGACATTTTAATAGTTCTAAAAATCCTGATTTTGTGCTTTAAAATTTAAACAATATGGGGCGCCTGGGTGGCGCAGTCGGTTAAGCGTCCGACTTCAGCCAGGTCACGATCTCGCGGTCCGGGAGTTCGAGCCCCGCGTCAGGCTCTGGGCTGATGGCTCGGAGCCTGGAGCCTGTTTCCGATTCTGTGTCTGCCTCTCTCTCTGCCCCTCCCCCGTTCATGCTCTGTCTCTCTCTGTCCCAAAAATAAATAAACGTTGAAAAAAAAAATTTTAAAAATAAAATTTAAACAATATATCAATCGCATCCTAGTAAGAGTGTATGACAAAAAGTCTTAAGTTTTCTATCTGGATTCCATAAACATGGAGAAATCATCAAAAATATTGAAAGGGAGTATGAAATTAAGTGAAAATGTTAACCCCACTCAAAAATAAGAGCAGGAGCGCCTGGGAGGCTAAGTTGGTTAAGCGTCAGACTCTTGATTTCAGCTCAGGTCATGATTTCAGGGCTGTGAGATTGAGCCCTGGGTCAACTCCCTGCTAGGTGTGGAGCCTGCTTAAGATTCTCTTTCTCCCTCTCCTTTTCCCCTCCCCGGCTCATGCTCACTTATGTGTATTCTCTCTGTCAAAACAAAATAAAAACAAACAAAAACAAAAATAAGCAAATATAAAAAAAACTATGTGGCTATAATTACTTATAAAAAAGTAAGAATTATTCACTTCTTAGTTTCTTTTTCTGGCATAGTAATCTTTCAAGAAATTAAATTTTTCTGTGTATTAGACAGCTAAAATCATGTTAAATGCCTTCTGTGGTTGAAACCTCATTTAATTCTAAGGTTTTATTTTTCAGTAATCTCTATACCCAATGTGGGGCTTGAACTTACAACCCTGAGATCAAGAGCTGCATGCTCTACTGACTGAGCCCGCCAGGTACCCCCTAAACCTCACTGAATTCTATTCTTTGGTGCTGGTCAAATCTGCTTGGTTAAAAGTAACAAAAATCAGGGTGCCTGGGTGGCTCAGTCGGTTAAGTGTCCGACTCTTGGTCAGCTCAGGTCATGTTCTCATGGACTCTGAGATAGAGCCCTGTGTCCCTGCTTGGGAATGTCTCTCTCTCCCTCTCTCTCTGCCCCTACCCCATTCACGTTGTGTCTCAAAATAAACAAAAATAATAATAAAAAACAGTAACAGTCAAAATTAAGTCTTTTGATATTGGCTCCTATTGACATATGTTTTTGGCATTTGGTAGTCTTATGTCCTTGGTGTGAAATATAAAAATCCTTTTCTGGAATAACTAAAAAATACCAGAGAATTATTTCATCTATAAGAAGATGGTTGTCCCACAAATCAACAGTATCAGCTACAGATGACTTTTATTTTTAAAAAAAATTTTTTTTTTTCAACGTTTATTTATTTTTGGGACAGAGACAGAGCATGAACGGGGGAGGGGCAGAGAGAGAAGGAGACACAGAATCGGAAACAGGCTCCAGGCTCTGAGCCATCAGCCCAGAGCCTGACGCGGGGCTCGAACTCACAGACCGCGAGATCGTGACCTGGCTGAAGTCGGACGCTTAACTGACTGCGCCACCCAGGCGCCCCTACAGATGACTTTTAATGACATATTTTTCTTATAACTGAAAACATTCACATTGTAAAGGAAGTTTATCAGCAACAAAATTATTTCCCTGACCAAGAGACACTATCTTGATTAACCTGTCTATGTAGGTTTTACACCACAAATAATCTTGATAGCATTGCAGGCTGAGAGCTGGGCTGTCTGTATCACTTCTATATTGATATCAACTTTTATTCTTCCACTCTAAGTGTATTCTGGCTTACCTCAAATATTCCAGCTACTTCAACAGCACTCCCAAACTAATCATTAAAAAAATAGGAAACATCTATAGGCTCCAGGAAAAAGAAAAAAACTTGCCAACCCTTGTTACCTGCACTAGGAAGCTAATTTATGTTCCAATTCAAAAAACTGGCAAGGTACGGCCTGTCGGCTAAATCTGGTCCTGGTTTCTTAAATATTAAGGAGCTCTCTTTTTGTAAATGAAGTTTTATTGGAACACAGCCACACCCATTTGTTTTCATAATGTCTATGGCTGCTTTCATGTTAGAATGTTAAAGTAAATTTTACTATCTGGCCTTTTACAGAAAAAGTATGCTGATCCCTCTACTAAATGGAGCAGAGAAAGCAATATCATAATTAAAATCTGCAATTAGGTTGGTGGTCTGACTCTTGGTTTGGGCTCAGGTCATGATCTTGCAGTTGTGAGATAGAGCCCTGTGTCAGGCTCTGCACTGGGTGTGTAGCCTGCTTGGGATTCTCTCTCTCCCTCTCCCTCTGCCCCTTCCCTGCTTGTGTGTCTGCATGTGTGTGTGCTCTCACCCTGTCTCAAAATAAATAAAAGAAGCTTAAAAAATAATATATATGTGTAAAAAAATATATATATGTATATATGTGTATATATGTGTATATATGTGTATATGTATATGTATATATATATATATATATATATATATATATATATATATATAAAACCCCTGCAATTAGGATAGTGACCTACAGTACATGCCCATGAGAACAAAAATCCATTACAACAAAAATTTTATTTGAACGTTCTATGGAATTCCTGAATTGATATTTGTTTATTAAAATAATTCTTCTCCCTGCAGAAAATAAATCGAATAATGAAAACTACATATTTTAGAGAGAAGGTGACCTCACAAATTCTACAAGGTGATATAAAATTGCCGATAAACTGGTGTTTCTGTGGTTACTTCATAATTTTGGCCAAGTAGCCTCCATTTGTGGAAGCCTATAGAACAAATACTAATTTATGTTAATGTAGAGGATAATACATAAACTACCACAAAGTTAAACAAGACAAAAAAGGAAAAGTGATTCTAGAATGTAAAATTGTGTTATTTCTTAGTCAGGATCAATTAGAATTCACAGGGGCAAGAGGGAATAATAAAAGCAGGAGATTAATTCTTGAAAATGGCTGGCAATAGTTAAAATAATATGTCTCCCCAAATCACATACCATCCAATAATATGAAAAGAGTTGATTTCACATAGGTGGGTACTGGGCATGTAAGCAAGGTGCTCCTGCCACTCCTGATGTCTTCAGACATGGACAAGAGCCAGAATAAGAATATTCCTCAACTGTATGCCTCAGGCTTGGCTGGGAGAGTCACTGCTGACTGTGAACTTCATTTCATTCTACCCTTTGATGTTTCTGCTGAAGTTGAGAACTGAGGACTTATAGCTAAACTGTTCATCTCAGAAGGATAGGAGATGAATAGTGACTCACCTGACAGTCTCAGACTTTTTTGTCAGTTAATAACTTTATATTTTGAGGGTAAGCCTGTCAGAAACATCTGTAGATCCACCTCCACTAGGTGACTGTCTGGACGGGGCAGACACAGCAGATGACATGTGGCAGCTGTTCACCAGCTATGGGTCCTCTAAGGCGCAGTAAGAACTGAAGAGAGGATGTGGGTAGTCACGCTGAGTGGCAGCATGGCCTTAGTTGCTGCAGTGCTGAGGCTGCTACTGAGACTAAGTCAGACTCACGTCACAGTGATAAGACTTTTTTCTAGACTAGTCTTTTTTTTTTTTCTTTGTAAAGAGTATCTCTGGCAACCTTTTTTTTTTTTTTTGATGCTGTGAAGTAGGCAGCATATTCCTAGAGGATATAATGGGAGCTACTTATTAATTAAAAGCTTCGGGGCAATAGCTAATTTAACAATTTTTCCCTCCACAAGTCCTTTTAAAATGCACTAGATTTCTACATGGCTTTTTAAGACTGGATTTTGAAAAATCTGTTTTCTAACTCATATCCAAAGTTGGTAAAAATAACTTCCCAAATACAGAAGTTCCATTTTTTTTTTTAAATTTTTTTTTTGTTCAACGTTTATTTATTTTTTTATTTTTTAAAATATTTTTTTTTTTCAACGTTTATTTTTATTTTTGGGACAGAGAGAGACAGAGCATGAACGGGGGAGGGGCAGAGAGAGAGAGGGAGACACAGAATCGGAAACAGGCTCCAGGCTCTGAGCCATCAGCCCAGAGCCTGACGCGGGGCTCGAACTCACGGACCGCGAGATCGTGACCTGGCTGAAGTCGGACGCTTAACCGACTGCGCCACCCAGGCGCCCCTAACGTTTATTTATTTTTGGGACAGAGAGAGACAGAGCATGAACGGGGGAGGGGCAGAGAGAGAGGGAGACACAGAATCGGAAACAGGCTCCAGGCTCTGAGCCATCAGCCCAGAGCCTGACGCGGGGCTCAAACTCCCGGACCGCGAGATCGTGACCTGGCTGAAGTCGGACGCTTAACCGACTGCGCCACCCAGGCGCCCCAGAAGTTCCATTTTTTACAAATCCTATATTTAATTGGTGGGAGCCAGAGATATACCAGAGATTTATCTATAGCAGATAAAGTGGACTAGGGGCAGTGAGCTATTAATAGTGAAGAATTAAAAAATGATTATGAGGGAGGAATAACTACAAATGGTGCAAATGAGACAAACTTTGGATTCAAATATATTGATTTTTAAGTCATTCTTCTAAATAAGGATAAAGTTATTTCAACAAAAACAATAATTATTAATTTGACATTCTACATTTATGTGGGCAACAAATGCTACCCTATACACAATATTATTTTAATTATTATTACTAACAGGGCTAATACTCCCTTATATGTCTATGATTTTTGTAATTTTCAATGTTTTCACATTTTATTAGCTTACCAACAGCATCAAAAACTATTTTAGAAGGAGCCTGAATTTCAAATTTTCTGACATTAAAAAAATAAATAAACAACAACCACCCAAAACTGGTCATTAAGATATATAAGCATCTAATGTCACCTATGTTGCTAAGAACATTGTACTCCGGAAACTAGAAAGCTGTGTTTGATGTTTACTTCAGCTGCTCCAAAATGAATATAAATGGTTGTCTGACATGTGAATGTGAAAATCTGGAACCAATCCTATTTTATAGAACACAAGCCTTCAGCATTTGGGGCACCTAATTATTTTGATGATAGGTGAATTTTACCCTTGATCACATGGCTTATAGCTAGAAAGTGGTTTCACAGGAGAATATTTCACGGCATGTAATAAATCCTAAAAACAATGCTATAAACACTCAAACACATGGCATCAGTTAAATTGCAGATTCAAAAAGAATTTCACTCCTTTAAAAGACAATTTGGATAAAAAATAATGTAAGACATTCAACACAGAATTTTTGATGTGCTGGAAAATTTTACTTTTTTCTCTCTAAAGTATTACTATGTTTTTAAAAACATGGATTGAATTATTTTATTCTCTTCAGGAATTAATTGAACATTGTTTCCTTTCATTGTCACTCAAATTACAGCTATTCTTAAAACTACCCCACTTTTTCTTTATTTGGGAATAAAGCTTCAATTTGGTCTGGTACAAATAATTTCACATTCCTTCTGGTTTTGAGGGCTGGTTCCAAATTATAATCAACAACTTTTCTAGACCAGAACCCTTGAAATTCAGTCTTGCTTTATAGTTTTTGCTCTTTAGACTTCCTACATACTGTTTCAAGGCAAAAACTGGTCTGCCACACATCTGGGGAAAAAAAAATCTAAGTTTAAGCTAAAATGATCTTGCAGAAAATTTTAGCTTTTTGCACACAATCGTAGCAGGACTTTAAGGGCCAATGTGCAACGAATGACCCGGCCCAAGACAGAGTAAGTCTGTTTGAAAAAGAAGAATCCTCTCCTCCAAAGATTTCATGAAAAACATTTGGGACACTAGGCTTTAACCATTATTACAAAAAAGATGAGCACTATTTTACCATTGAAGCAGATCGACTGCTTGTAACAAGGCTTGATCCACCATAGTTTGAATTGAGGCTTCCAATTGGTGCATTATGGGATGGTCCCAATAAACTGTGTATATCATTGTGACCAGCAGGCAAACTGGTGGACGGTCCAACGGCATGGTTCCGCAGCACATGGATAGCATCATCCAGTCTGTCTAAACGATCCTCCATTCGAGATTGCTGTAGGGATTGAAAAAAGACATGGAGGTTACTGCTGGTATCTGTTAAATTCATTAAACTGCTATGTTTCCTACTTTGGGATATAGAGAAGACAGCAAAGTAAAACGCACTATCAAGTAGCTTCAAAAGCAACTACCTACACTACAATCAAGAATCAAAGAAAAGATATTTGACGACTATGCAAAATTAACAAAGCTTCAGAAACAAATCACTGCTTTATAAAACCAATTTACCAGTCTACCATGAGGCTATTTCTTTTAGCTTCCTACAAAAGACGAAGGCTACTCTACTGTGTCTGATAATTATAGCTGATAAAAAAGATAACCTGTACTTTAATACTGATCTTTGAAATGAGGGCAATTTCGGGAAAGGACCTCAAATCCATCAAGTTTAAGTTGTAATTTTGTTTTAAGTGAATAAAGCATACCTATCTGAAATGGTGAACACATCCAAATATGCTCTTTCACAAAACTGAGGAAATGAGATTGTCTGTGGATACACACATGCCCCATACACAAACATATTAGAATTTAAAAAATCAAAAGCACATGCCAGTAGAGCTCTTTTAAAAAGAATCATTCTCAACAACATGAAAAACAAAAGTCTATTCTTACATACTGTACAAAAACGAAACTGGTCATTGTTTGATTTTAAAAGACTTTGGAGTCTGTACAGGCTTGAAGATTTTAAATGGATAATAGGAAGTATAATTAACTGAAACACAAAAAAGGCACCATCTAAAAGAAATAGTACCTCACAGACATCCTTTAAGAAGGACATTGCATCTTGCAAATGCTCGTGAAGTTGCTGCTCAACTCGATTTTTCTGGCAAAGTCAAGACAGAACAGGAGGCAAAGCACAGGTTAAGATTAACTCCAAAAGAGATGAGGAAATAGCTGATGTCGCATGTCAGCATAACATGTTAGTAAAGTTAACGCAGAGACCTGCGAGATCTACTTGTATTAAGGTATGAGAAGGCTGGGATTTAACAGCGAAGTTATAAGGTTAGCATCTAAATAGCACACATTGTTTATATTTGCTTGCAAAATATGAAAGAAGAAGACTTTCCCTTCAACTGTTCTGTTAGTCACAGAAAAAGAACTCTTCTATTTGCAACGTGAAATTACTAAGTGACAGCATGACTTAGCATTCCATCAAGTTATTCTATTTTGTTTGTATAATACTATGTAATTCTGTGGTAGGTATTGAAAAACAACAGTAGCTAACATTCTACCACAAATTCTTCGCATTCAATACCTAGACAGGCTCTTTTATTCTACCTCCTTATTTGTTTATTAAGTAACATTTTTGCTTATACAATTAACACAATATATTTTTAAAAATGAAAACATGGGAAATAACACTTTTCATGACAAAAATAATTGATGCTACATTTAAAAATTTTAGTCAAAATGTTATTAACTATATACAGAATAGTCACATGAGAAAGAATAAAATGTGACCATGCTGCATTGCTCGGCTAGTTTTCTTGCTTTTATTTGATCTCTTTACTTTTTTGTTTGTTCCTTCTTCTATATAAACATAAAAGTATAGAAAAGTTAAACTCTAGATTTATCAAAAAAGCAAAAATCCCATAACACTATTTTACTACCAGCTGTCCTGAGATCAGAAAGAAGCCTGATGTCCCAAAGAACAGATGGCAAAAGGCACACCCAATGTGTCTTATATTGTTAAACTAAATCAGGCCATTTGTTAGCAAAGAATTCGTGTGTAATGCTATCCTACTGTTTTTTCATTGTTACTCAGGATTTACTAAAAATGCACTCTGCACTATCAGATAAAAGTGACCCGTATATTTCTAAGAGGCTCTTACCAGGGAGTGGAGTGAGTTTTCATAGCTGGGGGATGAAGGAGCTTGCCCTCCAGGTCTGGGCCACTGACTGGTACCTGTTAAAACAAAATACAAAAGCATACACACACACCTTGGTTAACTCACTGATCTTGACAATGCTCTGAAAGAAAGGGTAAAGCCATTCTATAGCTGTACATAAACTTATGCAAACATTTTTGTTCAGCCTTCAGCGTAGTATTGGCTACTTACAAGCCCAACACATTAAAAAAAATCTTTTTCAGGGCACTTGGCTGGCTCAGTCAGTGGAGCATGCGACTCTTGATCCCAGAGTCTGAGCCCCATGTTGGGTGTAGAGATTACTTAAAAATCTTAAAGTCTTTTTCATTACTAATACAACTGTGTAGGGAGTTGGGAATAAAAGAAAAAACTGCACAGTACTTTACAAAGTAACTACTTTGCAAAAATTTGTATTAGTTATTATTAACTACTTGTTATTTTGCAACAACAAAAAAAGCCAGAAACAGGCCCATAAATACAGAGAACTGGTAGTTGCCAGAGGGGCAGGAAGGAGGAGAGGAGTCACAAGCTTCCAGTTACAGAATGAGTAAGTCATGGGGATGAAAGGCACAGTATAGGGTATATAATCAATGATATTGTAATAGTGCAGTATAGTGACAGATGGTAGCTACACTTGTGGTGAGCTTAGCACAATGTATAGAGCTGTCAAATCACTATGCTGTACACCTGAAATGAATGTAACATCCTGTGTTCATTATACTTCAAAAAACAAAAACTACTTTTATGTTTGAATGTCCTTCAGATTTTGTCCACAAGCAGATTATCTTGAGAAAATGTACTTAAAACATACGTAATTTAAAATTCTGTTCCTTCTCCATGACTTTCCATAGCTTTTGTTATTAAATGACTACGTTAATATTCACTTGATTTTCTAGATCATAATTTATATAATCACCATTATTACCTCACTGCTGGAGGTTTATTTCAGTTGGCTATTACGAATAGTACCTAAATATTACTATATTGTGAATGGTAAACATTGTTATTTTCTTTTTTGGGAACATGTCTTGAGGATAAATAGCATTTCTGAATTAAAAGGTATAAATATATTTATGATACTCAATTCATAAAGCCAAATTACTTTCTAAAGTGTCCTATTAACTTCTGCCATTAAGTTACGCACAAATGCACCAATTTCAAACGACTGCAAATGCATTTAGGGTTATCTGTTAAACATTTTCCCAACATAATTTACACAAAAACACATTATTTAATTTGGAAAATATCACCATGAAAATTTTTAATGTCATTTATTCTTCAACTTTAGAAAAGTAGCACTAACACACAGCAAAAAAACATACAAGTTCAGAGTAGAAAAAAATAAAAAGGAAGAAAACGATAAAAAAAAGACAAAAGGATTAATTCATTCATGTGTTTAAGACAATACAGCCTGTGCAGTTGGAAATAATTTATTTACAGAAAATAATGAGAACCATTATAGTTATTAATATTATAGTTATTAATAAATGCTTCAGTGACAACCTGAGTTATAGGAGAAATATGAAGTTGGAGAACTTGCAGGTTTACTTAATTTGTCAGATTTACTGCTAAATGAAGTTTTAACCTATGTTCTTTGTACCAAGCATGTTGTTGCAGATTATTTGCCAAATGTAGGAAACAATGAAAATGTATGGTAAATCTTAACTATTATAGTTCACTTCAGTTGAATAACTTAGTAATTGTATTCCCATCAATCAAATATATTTTACAAGTTGAAAAGTTGGATAAAGTTTTAACCTGATGAAATTTCACAATTATATGCATACTGTTGTGATTACATAGGAAAATTTTAAATAGTAAAACTGTGAGAAAAAAATATATATTACGTACTTCATCAGCAAACAATTTTTTTTTTTACTTGTAGGCAAATTACAAATTATTCTGAGAACCATTAAAGGTTTCCTGCTGGACATACAAACACAGTCATAATTCAACTACATGAATTATGGACAATCTAAAATTGAGCACTGAAACAGAAGCTTGCGAACTTAAAATTAACAAGTAGATTTTAGTAACCAGAGAAACCCAGTAACTGACTATATGAAGAACTCACATAAATAACCAGCCAACACCTTTCCACTGATTTCAGTACATTAGTGCTTTCCAAGCACTGATGCAGAATTATGAATTTTATGTGGATAAAAGGTTAATCCTAATCCATTTTGAAAAAGACCCTAAATTACTTTTAATGTAATTTCTTTTAATGTTTACAATATTTTATTTTCCAACATTTTCCTCCAACCTTCCCATTCCTCTTTGGGTGATCAGCCTGTAACAGGACTCTAATCATCAAATTATTTAATCTACATCAGATATTAATACAAGTTTTATGTTTAAACACCTCAGAATTGTTAACATGCATCTGCTTGGCAAAACATGCGATTTTTGTGGTTCTCCAACTAGTTTAGGGTTGAGGAATGAGATATGTGCACTGAGTTACTCAGGTAAGAAATCACCTATATTCATTATTTTATTGATAGTGATATGAAGAAACCATGCTAAGGTCTATATCCAAAATGTAATCCATTAAACTGGAAAAATACACATATACTCAAACCGGTTTTGTTTTTATTATAGACTGGGCTGCCCCAGTGTGACATACTTGGTTAAAACAGAATACTAATGTGCTTAAATCAGGGATATCTGTTTGAACTTTATAGACATGCCAAGTTATATCTCATGGACAGAGCTCCTTGAACGCCAGTTAGTAGTTTAAAACATTATGCTATTAGTCATAAAGAAGATGACTGGATAGTTAGATAGAGTTATTAGTTCAGTAGAAATCAATCCTATTGCTGATGTTGGCATCTCTATCTCTAGCTTGTAACATTACACAAATATTGTAGAGAATAGAGAACAGGGTATTTCCCACCTTCCTTCCCTGTCACCTCGTATTTGGTGTAGACCTATCAAGAGGGTTGGGGCTTATTCTTCCTTCTATTAGTGAGCATAAGATTTCAACTGTTTATGCAGTTACCAATTTCTGTAATTGCCTGGGCTTTTTAGTGATCACCCTAAAAAGCTAGTTCTTATTCAAGAAGGATTGTAATAAACCTACCAGCTATTAAAATATAATTATAATGACTGTTTCTAGAAAACAAGCTAGCTAGGTAATTAGGAGAAGTGAGTTTTTGGCTAGAAAATGTGGAAAGGCTTTCTTTGATCACTAAATCCAAAATTCACCAGTGTTTCTGATCTGCTCACTAAGTGGAACTTAGAATTAACTGGTTAATTAATTTAGAGACTAGATACCAACATTTTATACGGCTGAAATTCTTAGGACCACTTATCATGCATTTTCTTATTTTGTTAGTTGTTTCCCTTTGTAATCTCACCTTAAACTGAAACTTTCATGAGATCCCTCATACTTGGAAAAGGCTGGATAATCAATGTAGTACTCAGTGCTTTGCTTTCCACAATCTGGCTCCAGCCAACCTTTCCATTTTAGTGCTTCACACTTCCATACGTGAAGAGTTCATAATCAGTCATCCCCATGACTCTGGATGAAGAAGTCATGTGCTTTTTTTTTGCATCTGGATCTTTGTTATACTCTTCCCTTTAGACCCAGGAAAACTCTTTCTCCTCCTCTTAAAGTCCTGCTCTCTTCATGAAGCTTATCGTGACCGTTCTACAGCTTAGAGTGAATTCTGATGGTTGTATTTTCATGTATTTATCTTTTTAAAAAAAATGTTTATTTGTTTATTGAGAGAAAGAGAGAGCAAGAGGGGGAGGGGGGGAGAGAGAAGGAAGAAGGGAAAGAGAGGGAGAGAGAGACAGGCAGAGAGTGAATCCCAAGCAGGCTTCGTGCTGCCAGCCCAGAGCCCAACACAGGGCTTGATCTCACAATTGTGAGATCACGACCTGAGCTGATATCAAGAGTCAGATGCTTAACCAACTGAACCACCCCAGCACCCCATGTGTTTACCTTTTATTTTCTCAGCTAAACTGAAAACCTGCTGAAGTCAGATGATTATCAAACACCAGGCACACTGACAGATGATTAAAGTAAATAAATAACTGATTAGCCAAAACTAAGGAATCCTTTCTTCCTTCTCTTCCTCCATTTCTATTGTAAATGTTTTGAAGATTGCTACTGAAAACTGAAATTATTAAACCCTTATTTATTTATATTCCAGAAGGAGGTGAAGAAAGGAAAAACATGGTTTTGTCTGTCTGCTCTCCAAGTTCCCCCAGTAAACACATTCTCTTAAATACTTGTGTCCTTTGCTAAATGACGATTGTGATAGACATAGCCATTCTTCTCTTCTACCTTGCTGCCAGAGCCCTGATTTTGTTCAAAAGGGGGTGGGTTATCTATCATTTCCTGGCATGAACCAGAAAAGAGTAACTTTAGAGTTCTCAGGGTAAATCCTGATGTCTAAGATACACATGGTGGTCCCATTTCTGTTATGACCAGTGTGTTAGTGCCCAGTGCTGGCTGAAGACTCATGAGGGCCAATCTGTTGAAGAGTCTTCTGAAAAAGATTCTTAAAATACAAAGAAAAGATGGTCTCTTTTCTTCTAGTGAACACTGTTATGTCCACATATGGTACCTTGAACTGCTGAACTTGCCAGCAGCCTGAGGAAGAACTGCAAAAGTAGTAGAGCAGGAGCTTGGCCATACTGGGGCCAAGAAATTTGCCCTGCTATGGCTTCCTGTCATGAAGATAAGCATCCCCTTATTATTTAAGCCAGCCAAGACAAGAGTTTCTCTTCCTTTCAGCCTAAAGCATCCCAACTGATATAACAGCACTACCTCAGAAGTTCCTCACAAGCATGCTCTAGGTAGAAATATACGTTCTTGGCCTGAAAAAGTTCCTAAGGAAAATGAGTGGAATTTAAACAAGAATGATGATTACCTTAGAAGCTGCCTATGTGGCTCTTCACCTGTGTATCCATCCTCACAAGGCCTATGCCAGTCTGACTGATGCTCAGGTATACAGAACAGGACAAGTGTAGAGAGCACACAGTGGGTGAATTTTTTACTCTAGTTAACAGGCCACTGCCATTCAAGGTACAAAATAAATTCCACATATTGTGTAGAAGCTCTAGTTTGCTCCCTCTTTTTCATTCTTCCTTCAACTATGAATAATTTATCACGTTGTGCTTTCCTTTTTCCTTCTCTCTTTATATTTCTGCCAATTTGGAGTGTGTGTGTTATGTGTGTGGTGACAGGAAGGAGATACTAGATACAGGAGATGGGAGAGAAATGCACTTGCATAAAATCAGTCTTTGATGTGCTGTTTCAGTAGGAACATAATAAGCATTAAATGAAAGAAAATATTTTTCTTCGATTATGACTGCTGAATTGAAAAAGAAGCCTATTAATATCTTCATTACACACTTCAGTAGATCATAGATTTTCATTAATCGGCTGAATCAAAGGGGAAAAAAGGATATCACCCAATAAACACCAAATAAAGATGGAGAAGGAAATGTAAGGTCTTACTCTGGACCATTTTTTTTTTGAAAAATGTCAAAGTCTCTGATTTTCCATTTTAGTGATGCCCCCTCATAAATACTGAACTCCTCTGCTGCCTTACTTCCCACCCAGTATTAATAAAAAAAAAACAACCAAAGGGCATGTTTATAGCTATCTCACTGGGCAGAGGAAGAGAGGAGGTGGGAACATATAGTAAGGACCAATATTCTCATCTCTGATGAGAAAGGAAAACAGGCTGTGGCAAAAATGACACTGATAATTTGAGTAAAACTGCGCCAGAAGGGTGAGTAGGGTTAAAGTTACATCATTCTTCCTGTAATTTCAGCTCTCTGTTAAATAACAACTCTAAGTCAATGGGTCTTTCATAGTCCTGTCTATGTAGGGAACAGCTGTTCAACTTTTACTAGACAGCTGAAGCCATGATGTCTGAGAAAGTGGCAGAACCCACTAAGAGCTGAAAGCAGCTGCCAGCAGTTCATCATCTCCACACTGGAATGCTTCTTAGCAGAGTCACAAAGCTAATACACAAAGCACAGGTGATAGCCAAGGCCCTGATATACTAGAGCCCAGATTTTTCAGAAACCCTACACAATGCAAAAAGGTTTAACAACAACAACAACAACAACAACAACGCTACATGGGCTTAATTAATGACTTGATCAGAAAAAGAATCATTTCTGAGGTAGACTGCTGCAAGAATATGGCAATTTTTACCCATAGGCCTAGTGCCTTTTCCTCAGAATACATTTCTTCTTCAGCATGTTTTTTTCCTTCAAATGTTGCTCATAAAAACATCATACAAGTTTTAAAATTATAGCTTAATATATATTAAGCATTTTCCTATAATTTTATTTCTAAGATTTAAGAATTCCTATTTATAATAGTAACAATTATATCTCAACAAATTTATACTGTAGGATAGAATCTGGAATCTGTCACAGCAAATATGGAAAAAAAAAACAGGAAAGAGTAAAGCAAATCTGAACCACTTATTTTTAACTCCACTAACAACGGTATTTATCCACATTCACAGACTTCTTTTCCTTAGCAAAAAAACTACATTATTCACAAGAATTACATATATATATATGTTTATATAGATATATATATATATATATATATATATATATACATGTGTTTATATATATAAACATATATATATAAAATAACTTAATAACTTAGTGAACCTAAAAATAAAGAGAAGCTATCTAGCAGAAAGTTATTAATCTGAGTCCTACAAGTGGTACATGGAAAATGCAGAGAATAAGGAAGAAAGAAGTTACATGTACTTCTAAATAGATTATTTTGTATACTTTCTATGCCACCTTACCCAAAATTTTGATTTACCACCTCTGTATTTTGCTTTCATCCCAAATGTCTAGCCTTATTTTTATCCTGTTAAAACAACTGTTCTTAGAAATTATACCAAATTAAGAATCAGAAAAGAGTAATTCACAGCTAGCAAATATTTCATTATTCTCCAAAATGAACTCGAGAAGGCTCTGTTTACATGTTTTCTCAAAATTCAGATAATTTTATCATGAACTTTTACTGTATTTTATTGGAAAATAAACAAAGTTCAAATATTTCAAAGTAGCTCCATACATGTTTTTAAGTCGATAGATAAAAGAGCAGCCTACCTGTGAGAGGTGAGGGTGATCCAACTGGTGTTGATGGGTTTGATGGAAAACTACTGCTGGTATGGTCAGGAGAATAAATCTAACCAGAAAACAAAATATGCATGTATCAATATGTGACAACAAAAATATAAATCCATTTGCATGGAGTTATTTTTATAATCTAAGTTGCCACCCATAAAACTCAGAATGAAAAATTTATTTTTTCAATTTAGGACTATTTCATTTTTTTTTTTTAAATTTTTTTTTTTTTTTTTTTCAACGTTTATTTATTTTTGGGACAGAGAGAGACAGAGCATGAACGGGGGAGGGGCAGAGAGAGAGGGAGACACAGAATCGGAAACAGGCTCCAGGCTCCGAGCCATCAGCCCAGAGCCCGACGCGGGGCTCGAACTCACGGACCGCGAGATCGTGACCTGGCTGAAGTCGGACGCTTAACCGACTGCGCCACCCAGGCGCCCCTAGGACTATTTCATTACATAAAGGCTGTTTACAGTTTTAAAACTAGGATTAAAAAGTCTTCTATATTCTGGGGGTGCCAGGCTGACTCAATCAGTAGAGCATGTGACTCTTGATCTTGGGGTCATGAGTTTGAGCTCCATGTTGGACACAGAGAATCCTTAAAAAAAGGATCATATATACTCTAATAAGAGAGGAATAAATAAATCATATCCATTTATTATCAATAGTTGAAAATTATTTGTTTCTGTTAGAACAAAAAAGAGAAGTGACTTTAAAGTTAAGTCTAGGGCGCCTGGGTGGCTTGGTTGGTTAAGCGTCTGACTTCGGCTCAGGTCATGATCTCACAGTCCGTGGGTTCGAGCCCCGCATTGGGCTCTGTGCTGACAGCTCAGAGCCTGGAGCCTGTTTCAGATTCTGTGTCTCCCTCTCTCTCTCTGCCCCTCCCCTGTTCATGCTCTGTCTCTCTCTGTCTCAAAAGTAAATAAACGTTAAAAAAAAATTAAAAAAAAATAAAGTTAAGTCTAATAATCTTTCTAGAATATATCATCTAAATAAGTGATATCCATTAAAAATAATTATCTCAGGAAACTATTACCTTTTGAAGACAACAGTCTTTAAAAACAGTTTTAAAGGCCAAAGAAAATATTTTTTAAAAGTTACCCTTTATTTCTCATTTAAAAAGCTCTCAGTTTGGGGCCCCTGGGTGGCTCAATCGGTTAATCCGACTTTGACTCAGGTCATGATCTCGCAGTTTTTGAGTTTGAGTCCCGCATCAGGCTCTGTGCTGACAGCTCAGAAACTGGAGCCTGTTTCGGATTCTATGTCTCCCTCCCTCTCTCTCTGCCCCTTCCCTTCTCACACTCTGTCTCTCTCAAAAATAAACATTAAAGGGGCGCCTGGGTGGCTGAGTCGGTTAAGCGGCCGACTTTGGCTCAGGTCATCATCTCGCGGTCCGTGAGTTCGAGCCCCGCGTCGGGCTCTGTGCTGACAGCTCAGAGCCTAGAGCCTGTTTCAGATTCTGTGTCTCCCTCTCTCTGACCGTCCCCCGTTCATGCTCTGTCTCCCTCTGTCTCAAAAATAAATAAACGTTAAAAAAAATTTTTAAAAAAAAACATTAAAAAAATAAAAAAATAGAAAGTTCTCAGTATGACCAACTACATTTTTGCCAAATTTAGCTACAAACGTATTGTGCAAAATCAAGCTTGCTCTCAAAGGATATTTTGTCACCCTTGAGGAAAGTGGAAGAAACCCTAAAAGTCCTTCAGAAAATGTTCCCAAAATGATTTATGGACTTCACTTCCTAAGAGGTCCACTTCAAATAAGATAACATCTGAATGCATAAATTTTGGTATTTTGGTTAAGTTTTGCTGCAATATTTTATATTTATTTCATATTGCAAAAAAAAAAGTGACAGACAATAGCGACACGTTTACCTAATTAGCCATTAAATATTTTAAAAGTCTCTTTAATCCAAGTATTAAGAGTCCCTAGGAAGTTTTCTCTAAGACAATTCTATCTCTATAATGAGCATAATAAACCATCTTCATATCTCAACACTTAACTTAGGGCAGCAAATCAACTTATGTGAATGAATTTAAAAAGGAAAACTACTTGTGGGTGAAAGGAGTCATCCAATAGAAATACTCTTTCTCTGAATGAGCTTAGACTTGTAATGAATTTAATGAGGTCCTAATTATGGCAAACAAGGGGGTCTCAGCACTGGTTTCAAACACAGTGTAATATGCTGAGAAAGCCAGAAACTGGGGCAGGTTCATGTAAAACAAAACTCCACAAGTCATAATCATTAAACACAACAGCTTTTATTTTTAAAAAGAAGAAAGTATTAAATGAATTGTAAGCAGCCAGAGAGACCATCTTCCTTTGACTACAAATGGATATATCTACCTCAAAGAAAATACACCAATTTGTATAATGTTACTAAATTCTAACTGTAAATGCCTTCAATCACGAAATCTCTCCAAACAGCCAGATCTAGAAGTTGTATATTCAAGTTAAAAAGCCATTTTGGAAAAGCAAAACTATCAAGAAGACTTCAAAGGACATTATGGAAGGACTGAGTAACAGGGAGGGTAGTATGTTATATTAAGATCAATACTATTGGTCTTAAGGTTGTTACCTTGTAAAAAATCAGGATATGCATGTGAAAATTAGCTAAAGGTCACATTTTGGTTCCTAGTGGGCTACATACACAAAGTAATTTAAACCATATGTGTAAATTGGATGAGGTCACCACACTTCAACAAAAACATATCTCAACATATCCCTTAACTTTTATAAATCACTATTTCTCACATTCAAGATTCAAGTAATTATAACTTTTAGGAACACCTGATGCTAACTTTTATGAAACATGCCTTAACTGTAATATTGGTAAGGAAGGGAAGAGTTGACAACATTGATGGTGGGTGCATGAGCAGTGAGGAAAGTTTCAGTTTCATGCAAAACTCCCTCTTATCATAAACTAGACATACTCACTGATTTTTTATTTCCTTGTAAAGATTAACAGCAGGAAAGCATTGGAGAAACAGTACTGCCTCTCTGTCATACCCTCCTGGTTTTGTTGTTTCCTCACAGTGTTTACATTAATCCTTAACTGTCTAAACTTGCTTATTTGTTTTATTATCTGTCTCTTACATTTTTACCTCAGTAAAATGTATGCTCCAGAAGAGCAAGGACTTTGTCTTATTCAGACAAAATTTGAATTGTACAGGATTTGCAGTAGCTTGCAGTACCAACAGTGCTGGTAAATATATACTTGTTGAAAGAATGAATGGTTATTATCCTTGTGAGAAGTTTCTATTTGAGTATTTCTTTTAAATCACTGGATGTAGAATACATAGGCTCCATCTCTCTTTCACACTTCCAGTTTCTTAATATAGATTTCTCTAAAAGCTCTAGTCTCAGTTTTCTTTTCTATTCACCTGTGTTTTATCTCCTGGTAATATCACTTCTGTAAAGTATCAACTATGACATCTCTGTGAATGACTACTAAGTTGACATTTCTATCCTCACAATGGTTGCTGGACTTCTCCATCTGGACATATTCTTTCATTTCAAGCTCGTTATGTCAAGCCAAACTTTGCATCACTGCTCCAAGCTTCCTACCTTTTCCCATCTTTACTCTTCTGTTTCCGCTACTTCAGCATCGGCATTCTCATGGTCACCAATATCACTCTCTTTCTCCAACTTCTCCCCTCCACCCTTCCCCACCACAGACTGCCAATACCTACCATTCTCTAGAAGGTCTCTGGGATAGGCACATGTCCTTCTCATCACCATGACACTGCTTTAAACCTTTACTAGAACTTGTAAATGGATCATTTAAGTCTTTATATATCTAGTTACTCCCTGCTCCTTTCACCCCTTATATAATTGCCAGAGTTATTGTTCCCAACCAGTTTTAAACAGTCAAATCCCACACAGTGCTTCCTGCAGCCCACTAAATAGAACAGAATGACATTTGAGATCTTCCCTAATCTGGTCACAATAATATCTAACTTATAGCCTACTTGTAACATTTTGTATCCTATTATCCAAACAAAATATGTATTTTTTTTCATTTTCTGAACACAGCTTGTCCTTTCAAAATGCCAGTTTCTTAATTTCTCCCTGATGGAATTCTAAACCACAATGGAAGCCCAGCTCACACATCATCTCCCTCTTTACACTCATCTTCACCTCCTTCACACTCTTAGAATAACCTATATTTCTCTTTGGTCTTTTACTTCACGTTATTTAAAAATTTTTTTTTTCAACGTTTATTTATTTTTGGGACAGAGAGAGACAGAGCATGAACAGGGGAGGGGCAGAGAGAGAGGGAGACACAGAATCGGAAACAGGCTCCAGGCTCCGAGCCATCAGCCCAGAGCCTGACGTGGGGCTCGAACTCACGGACCGCGAGATCGTGACCTGGCTGAAGTCGGACGCTTAACCGACTGCGCCACCCAGGCACCCCAACTTCACGTTATTTTAAACATTAACATTTTTAGTATGTGTGTCATGTCTTCTCTCCTTGACTGTACGCTCTTTAAAGGCAGAGACCTC